>NC_086318.1:54461988-54761988 GCF_036172605.1 Pelobates fuscus | reverse complement strand
ATTATATATATATATATATATATATATATATATATATATATATTCTGCTTCCCCCAAGCAGCTTCTGTCTGCTTCATTCATTCTGATGCTTTAGCAGTGACACATAAAAGAGAGTCTAATATCAAAGACTGCTAAACCGTACTCACTATCCATTTACATCTGTAGGTGCTTGATTTGTAGTCACTGCTGTATTACCCTCTTCAGTTCCATCATGTATACAGACATTTATTTTAGGCCATTAAGCCCCATTAATCTTTCGCTTTTTCCTAGTGATGATTATCAATATGCAGGCAGACAAATTTATCTACCCACAAATTGTTCTACCAGGGCTCCAATCAACCCCATCTGCATCTCTGCAGAGGAATCGTGGACTTCTCCAATCTCCTCTCACAGTATAGCAAGTATAGTAGAGATGCATGGTGTAACTGTACTTACTGTGTGTGTCATGCCCATATGCTGATATTAGTGTTATAGTTTGGGTCTGTGCTCTCAGAAATGCCCGCATGTTCTCTAAAAATAACATTAAGAGAGTTTGCTGCCTGTTCATCTATTTTAAATCTTAGGCAGAGCAGAACATGCATGACCCAGTGCTATGACCCGGTGCTATGCGAAGTTTAAAATAATTGTAGCATTAACCATAAAACTAGCTGTAAACAAATATATATAGAAAATACCAAATATAAATATTGGTGAGGTGTCTATTACGGACAAATAATGCAGTAACATGTAAAGTTCTAATTCTACCTGCACTTCTTTATACTGAAATAGGGTAGAACACAGCTCAAAATTACCACTTGCCTAATAACCATTGGAAATTGATTGTTCGGCCCAGGGGAGTGTGCCACGGACTCTCCGGGCATGCAGTGGTGATTAACCTTTGAGACTTGGTTAGCAGAGTTGGATTTGACATTTTGAGCCATTCGGTAAAATGAATTGGGTCTCAGCTCTTTAACTGTGAGTGATATTTATTTGGCTAGTTTGATTGCTTTTCTAACTGAATTGTTCTTAGCTTAACTAATGTAGCTTTTAGCATATTAATGTTGCTCTTATTATTCAGTAAACTTGGTTTTTATACTAACTTTCAGCTCTTCATTATTTTAACTTAAAGGAACACTATAGTCACCTAAATTACTTAGCTAAATAAAGCAGTTTTAGTGTATAGATCATTCCCCTGCAATTTCACTGCCCAATTCACTGTTATTTAGGAGTAGTGATGTCGCGAACCCGAAATTTTCGGTTCGCGAACGACGAACGGGAACTTCCGCAAACGTTCGCAAACCAGGCGAACCGCCATTGACTTCAATGGGCAGGCGGATTTTAAAACCCACAGGGACTGTTTCTGGCCACAAAAGTGATGGAAAAGTTGTTTCAAGGGGACTAACACCTTGACTGTGGCATGCCGGAGGGGGATCCATGGCAAAACTCCCATGGAAAATTACACAGTTGATGCAGAGTCTGGTTTTAATCCATAAAGGGCATAAATCACCTAACATTCCTAAATTGTTTGGAATAATGTGCTTTAAAACATCAGGTATGATGTTGTATCGATCAGGTAGTGTAAGGGTTACGCCCGCTTCACAGTGACAGACCAAACTCCCCGTTTAACGCACCGCAAACAACCACAAATAGTCCATTTGCACAACCGCAAACTCCCCATTTGCACATGTTTTAGTGCAAACTAGTCTAACTACTAATATAGTTGAAATATGCTACTTTTATTCATGCCAGACAACCATGCAGGCCAGACTAACAAACATGCCAGGGCCTATCATAGTTAACCACCTCAGATAGTAACATGGCTCCCTCTATATACAGAGTAAACATGGCTCGCTCTATATACAGAGTAACATGGCTCCCTCTATATACCGTGTAAACATGGCTCCCCTCTATATACAGTGTAAACATGGCTCCCTCTATATACAGTGTAAACATGGCTCCCTCTATATACAGTGTAAACATGGCTCCCCTCTATATACAGTGTAAACATGGCTCCCTCTATATACAGAGTAACATGGCTCCCTCTATATACAGTGTAACATGGCTCCCCTCTATATACAGAGTAACATGGCTCCCCTCTATATACAGTGTAAACATGGCTCCTCTCTATATACAGAGTAACATGGCTCCCCTCTATATACAGTCTAAACACGGCTCCTCTCTATATACAGAGTAACATGGCTCCCTCTATATACAGAGTAACATGGCTCCCTCTATATACAGTGTAAACATTGCTCCTCTCTATATACCGTGTAACATGGCTCCCTCTATATACAGTGTAAACATGGCTCCCTCTATATACAGAATAACATGGCTCCCTCTATATACAGAATAACATGGCTCCCTCTATATACAGAGTAACATGGCTCCTCTCTATATACAGAGTAACATGGCTCCCCTCTATACAGGGGCGTACCTGGAGCATTTGGCACCCGGGGCGGATCCTTTATTTGGCACCCCCCTCCCCAACTTTGAAATGTAAAAAACAGCTGCAATTTTTTTTAAATGTATGCAGTGTGTGTACAGTGTGTGTATAGAGTGTGCAGTGTGTGCATAGTGTATGCTGTGTGTGTATAGTGTATGTGTGTATAGTGTGCATGTAGTGTGTGTAGTGTGTATGTAGTGTGTGCGTAGTGTGTGCAGTGTGTATGCAGTGTGTGTAGTGTGTGTGCATAGTGTGTACAGTGTGTGTATAGTGAAAAAAAAAATGGTTGCAGTTTCCGAATTAATCTAAAATGGATGCTGTCCAGTAGGTGGGAGGGTCTGCTAGGGAGGGTGTGCTGCTGATTGGCTGTAATGTGTCTGCTGACTGTGAGGTACAGGGTCAAAGTTTACTCAATGATGTCCCAGTGTCCCCATGTCTATGTCCACAACTGTCCCCATGTCTCCCAGTGTCCCCAAGTGTCTGTCTCCCAGCCAGTGTCCCCAGTGTCCCCTAGTCTCCCAGTGTCCCCTAGTCTCCCAGTGTCTGTATTCCCATGTCTCTGTGTCCCTAGTGTCTTAGTGTCCCCAAATGTTTCAGTGTCCCCATATCTCCCAGTGTCTGTGTCCCTAGTGTCTCAGTGTCCCCATTTCTCCCAGTTTCCCTAAATATTTCAGTGTCCCCATGTCTCCCAGTGTCCCCATGTCTCGGTGTCCCCATGCCTCGGTGTCCCCATGTCTCGGTGTCCCCATGTCTCGGTGTCCCCATGTCTCGGTGTCCCCAGGTCTCTGTGTCCCCAGGTCTCTCTGTGTCCCCAGGTCTCTCTGTGTCCCCAGGTCTCTCTGTGTCCCCAGGTCTCTCTGTGTCCCCAGGTCTCTCTGTGTCCCCATGTCTCTCTGTGTCCCCAGTATCCTAGTGACATGGGGACACACTGAGACATTGGGACACTGGGAGACTAAGGGACTGGGCGACATGGGGACACTGACACTGTGATACATAGGGACACTGGGTGACTTGCGAGACTGAGACACTGGGAGCAATCCATCTATACAGCAGAATCAAACTGTGAGTAGTTTGTTGGTGATTTTACATAATTTTCTCTGATGTCACTCCTTGTGATTACACAAATGATTAAGGCTGGTATTTTTTTTCCAAGAAAGGTGGCAACCCTAACTACTCTTCACATACTCTTGCTTAAAGAAGCACTATAGGGTCAGGAACACAATCATGTATTTCTGACCCTATTATGTTAAAACCACCACCCTGGCACCTTATTGCCTCCCTAAGTATAGTAAAATATTACTTGTATTCAAGTCTGCAGCTGCTGGCTCTGCCGCTGAACTGACTGTCTGCTGACATCATCAGAAGTGGTGGTCTGAGCAAATTACAATACTTCCCCATAGGATTGGCTGAGACTGTCAACTAGGCAGATCAGGGGCAGAGCCAGCACAAGCCCTGGCCAATCAGCATCTCCTCAAAAAGATAAATTGAATCAATGCATCTGTATGAGGAAAGTTCAGTGTCTGCATGCAGAGGCTGGAGACACTGAATGACAGTGCTGCACACTAGGCAGTACTGTCCCAGGAAGCACCTCTAGCAGCCATCTCAGGAGTGGCCATCAGAGTTATTTTCTCTGAAAAGACAGTGTTTACTGCAAAAGGCCTGAATGGAATGATTCTACTTACCAGAACAAATACAATAAGCTGTAGTTGTTATGGTGACTATAGTGTCCCTTTAAGTTTGGAAGCTTAAGAGGGATGTATGGGAACAAAACTTGTGTGGACTGGCTGACAATAAAATTAGTTTAGGTAATGCAGACGCTTGTCTCTTTTAACACTGTGGCATGTCCCCTTTCTTCTACACTCACTACATACACCTTTTCTCTGTCCCAGACTATATACCAGGAACTTCTGCCTGCTAGTAAGAAAGTAAGGAGACAAGTGGACATGTGAGTGCTAGGGGACAGTCCTTAGAAAGCATGGAGTGAACGCATCATTAGACACATTTATGTCAAGCTCAGGGTGCTGCCTGCATAGTATGCCCTTAGTTGGACAGCCTGCAGGATTGGCGGGCAGCCTGACATGCATTCATGCCAGGCTGTCCTTCAAATTCTTTGGACAGACATGCCCCCTTTTTGGGCATGTTCTCCCCTTTAGCAGGTCTGGTCACGTGATTCGCACCAATGGCCCACCCTTTTACCCTGCCCATTGACTTCCTGCTTCACTGGACACTGCTGTTAGGGGTTATGGATTTACTTGAAAGATGAAAGCATAAATTAAAGAGAGATTAGCATAGAGTATGTGTTTTCTTCTAGCTGCATCCTATGAGTTTCCCTCCAGCACCATCTCCATCAGATACATGACGCTTGGGAGGTATGACTGTTTTAGTGTTTTTGGTCAATAAGATTCCGTAATTAGGCCTATCATAATTGTCAGCACCAGGCCCAGTGTGCTCTTAATCCGGCCCTGTCTGCAGTAATACAGAGTGTCTGGGGGGAGTATCTGCTTGTAACATTTATATGCACTAAAAAAATAAAAAAATAAAAAAATAAAAAATTGAAAAAAAAAAATGGTTGCAGCTTCCGAATTAATCTAAAATGGATGCTGTCCAGTAGGTGGGAGGGTGTGCTGCTGATTGGCTGTAATGTGTCTGCTGACTGTGAGGTACAGGGTCAAAGTTTACTCAATGATGACGAATAGGGGGCGGACCGAACACCACATGTGTTCGCCCGCGGTGGCGGACGCGAACATGCTATGTTCGCCGGGAACTATTCGCCAGCGAACAGTTCGGTACATCACTATTTAGGAGTTAAATCACTTTGTTTCTGTTTATGCAGCCCTAGCCACACCTCCCCTGGCTATGATTGACAGAGCCTGCATGAACATAAAACTGGTTTCACTTTCAAACAGATGTAATTTGCCTTAAATAGTTGTATCTCAATCTCTAAATTGAACTTTAATCACATACAGGAGGCTCTTGCAGGGTCTAGCAAGCTATTAACATAGCAGGGGATAAGAAAATCTTAATTAAACAGAACTTGCACTAAAGAAAGCCTAAATAGGGCTCTCTTTACAGGAAGGGTTTATGGAAGGCTGTGCAAGTCACATGCAGGGAGGTGTGACTAGGGTTCATAAACAAAGGGATTTAACTCCTAAATGGCAGAGGATTGAGCAGTGAGGCTGCAGGGGCATGTTCTATACACCAAAACTGCTTCATTAAGCTAAAGTTGTTCAGGTAACTATAGTGTCCCTTTAACCCCTTAAGGACCAAACTTCTGGAATAAAAGGGAATCATGACATGTCACACATGTCATGTGTCCTTAAGGGGTTAAAGGGACACTCCAGGCACCCAAACCATTTCTGCCCATTGGTGCCAACTTCCACTACCCTTAACTCTACAACTGTAAATATTGCAGTTTTCATAAACCGCAATATTTACCTTGCAAGGTTAACTTCTCCTCTAGTGGCTGTCTACTAGACAGCCACTAGAGGTCACTTCCAGGTTTATAGCACAGATTTTCTGTGCTATGGCGTCGCTGGATGTCCTCACGCTATGTGAGTACCTCCAGCGTCGCTGAAATCCCCATAGGAAAACATTGAAAGCATTTTCAATGCTTTCCTATGGGGAGGTCTAATGCGCATTAGGTCTCCCCCGTCGCCGGCCGCACATGTGCAATCGGTCTCCCCCTGCTGGATGATGTCGGCGGGGGAGGAGTGTGGGCGGACCCTGAACCAGCGCTGAGGGACATCAGCGCTGGATACAGGTAAGTCACTGAAGGGGTTTTAACCCCTTCAGCAACCTGGGATGGGGGGTGGGAGGGAGAGGGGACCTGCACTGGAGAGTCCCTTTAATTCAAAACAAAAAGGCACTGGATTCCCTGGTGGCTTAGCAGTTGGTTCAGTCTTCATCTTTCCCCTCCGTGCTCTACTTCTCCCGCAAGTCCAGCGTGCCATGGAGCGCTGCCGTGGAAACCCACGGCAATTCTTTACAGCAGCGGTTCTCAAGAGTGCAGGAGCGGGAGGGGAGTGTGAAGAGTGCAGGAGCGGGAGTGCAGGAGCGGGAGGGGAGTGTGAAGCCATTAGAGGGATATTTATATGTATATATGCACATTGAAGGGCCGGGGGCCCGGACACGCAGAGCATTATTATCAGTGCAGTCTGGACCTCCAGGACCGCCCAGCCCGTGAGAGCCATCATGGTTGTCACCCCCTAATGGCGGCCCTGACTGCATCTGTTTTGGGTGGGGGGAGGGGGAGAGGTTTTTCTTCCAAAACTCTTAGAAATATGTAAGCATAAGTGTGGTTGTTATGCAGACTTTTGTAGCAGGCACAAGCTCTTAACATGTGACAAGAAGGGATATGAAATTAGATACAAAGGTATATGACCAGTGTGGGCATAGAAATAGTATCTAACAAGGGAGTTATCTTCTGAATCCCCTGATTATATTTAGAACATAATTTACCAGAGGATAATGTCATTGTAGTTGGCATTACTTCATCCTGGAAAATGACAAACATAAACACATACAGACATACTGACAGACATACATGCATACAGACATCCATACACACATACACACAGACATACGTTCATAATGATATGCAGACAGACAGACATACATACATAGACATAGATACAGACAGACATACATGCAGACACACAGACACATACATAGACAAACAGACATGCATACAGACATACATACAGACATAGACATAGACATACAGACAGACATAGACACAGACATACATACATACACAGACATACACAGAGACAGACAGACATAGACATAGACATACAGACAGACAGGCATGCATACAGACATACATACACATACAGACAGGCATGCATGCATACATACATGCATACAGACACACACACACAGCTCATTTTCCAGCCACCCTCCTATCTCTTACCTTTTCTTTGCAGGAGGGTGGCGGGGGGTGATGGGAGTCGGTGCGGCTCCCTCTTCCACTGCCTGGCTCTCCCTCTTCACTGGCGTGCGTGACCACTTCCTCCCAGCAGCACTTGCGACTGCTTTTTTTTTTAATGGGCCCGGTCGCGCTATACCACGTCCACAGCGCTGTCCGTTAAGGTTGCCCCCCCCCCCGATGGCGGCCCTGCCTGACCATATAGTGTTAAAACCACAATCTAGCCCCCCTGACTCCACCTTGCATCCCTAAATATAGTTAAATCTTACATGTATTCAAGTCTGCAGCTCCTGCCTCTGCCCCTAAGCTGCCTGCTTGCCTGACATCTTCAACAGTGAGTCTGTGAGCCAATCCCAATACTTTTCCATAGGATTGACTGAGACTGTCAAGGAGGCAGATCGGGGGCAGAGCCAGCACAAGTCAAACACAGCCCTGGCCAATCAGCCAAAACAATGCATCTCTATGAGGAAAGTTCATGGTCTCCATGAAAAGAGTGGATACATTGAATTTCAGTCACACTGCAGCACTGCCTCAGGAATCACCTATAGCAGCCATCTGAGGAGTGGGAGGAGTGGGAGTTATCACTAGGCTGTAATGTAAACACTGCGTTTTCTCAGAAAAGACCGTGTTTACAGCAAAAAGCCTGAAGGGAATGATTTTACTGACCAGAACAAATTCAATAAGCTGCTGTTGTTCTGGTGACTATAGTGTCCCTTTAAGTAAAATCAGTTTGCTAAATTCAGCAATCACATGCAATGAACACGATATAATACTAGGGAAATGGAAATAAATTCTACAACACTGGTGAAGCAAATTTATCCCTTACACAGACAGAAGGGTGAGTTAGATTTTTACCCTCGCCCTCCTTATTGAAAGTATTATAAATAGATTTGTGCACTTGAGGAGCAGTAAAAAAAAAATCTATATTCCTATATTTATATATTATATAGGGCTCAAAATTTCCACACTTTCTCTCAGAGAAGGCGAGTGGAAATTGAGTTGGTGCAAGCAGCGGCATAGTATAAAATCCACAGCGGCACAATGCTTGATGCTGCCGGGTTTCAGGAAGCCAGCAGGGGCTCAGGAAGCTCAGGGACTAGCTCGTGCTGTACTAATGCATGACGTTAATACAGAGGGAGCCAGGAGGCAGCTGTGTTTAGAACACAAGTACAACTCCTGACAGCTCCCACACGCCTCCGGACTCCAGGTATGAGGCCTCTCTGCTCCAGTAATCACCTAGGAGGAGAACTTATAAAATATTAAAGAATAGATTGGAAAGGTAGCAGTGTGGGGCAGCAAGCACTTGAAAAGACAAGGAAAGAAGGGGAGAGGAGGAATAGAGGGGCATTCATCTTTCTTTTAATTTTCTTTTTGGGGGGGGGGGGGGGGGCACAGCCACAGCCAGAACTCCAAATCACAAAACAAATTAAAATGTCCCCCAATTGTTTGTTTGTTTGTTTCAAAAGTAGTGCTGATTGCCTAAAATTTGTATGCTGTAATTTTACACTATATTAATGGTTTAGTAAATGTAATATACTGGGTGTAAAATTAATAAACTCCAGTATTCTTCCAGGTGTGTGTGTGTGTATATCTCTAAATTCCATCAGTGAATATCCTATTTACAGCTGTTCGTGTAATGCTGAGATTTAGCACACATTTAACAATGAAAAGATAAATTTGTACCTAACAGAATTGAAACTTTTTTTTTTTTAAAGTTGAGCAACACGAAGAGGACAATGTACTTCAGTGTGTGAATGTGTAAGGTTGCTGTTTGGACGTGGCTGCATAGTATGATTTTGTTTTGCGCCCATTCCGATACTGTGCATCCTTCTCGCATTTATTCTGACACTGCTCGTCATACTGTCATAATTTCTGATACTGAAGGTTCCATACCCTGATCATTTTATAGGTTTCTAACTGTGCATCAAAATAATGATTCTGAGCAACCTGTCTCATTCCTACAACAACGTTTGCGCCTTCTAGGCATGCATGAATGACATAGAATGTCAATAGGTATAAATATTTCAGTCTATGTTATTCTCTTTGCCTTGTTGTGGTTCCTATCTGGTCTCAATTTCGTGTTTTATTCTTTTGTATTTTGACTCTGCTTTCTATTGACTATTCTGACCTTTGGCATCCTTGACCCAACTTTCTTTTAACATAAACATTGCTTCTGGTTATTCTTCTCTATTGTACGTTAGGGCGGGCAATTCTAAAGAGCAGTTATATGTTCTTATTTCCTGTCTTGCTAAGGTGGGTCCATATACTGCATGTTGGGGTTTGATACTGTGACAAAATGTGTGTGTCAGTGCACTTCTGCATGAGTGTTTGTGTTCGCTTGTGTCTTCTTGTATGGGTAAATGAATGTCTTCATGTATACCTGTGTGAGAGTTCATTTCAGTTTTTTGTCTGTACCTGTGAATGTTTGCGTCTGTATGCATGAATGTAGGCATACTGTGTGACTGATTGCCTAGTTGTATATGTGTGCTTGTTTGTTTCTATATGTCTGTGTGTGTAAATAATTAGGCACGTTTGTGAGTCGCTGATATGGTATGATTGTTGTTAATTGGGTATTTGTGAGAATATAGTCAACCAAGTGTGTGCATCAATAATGATTTTTTTTTTGTCTGTGTAAGAGTTTATCAAATAAATTGGACATTCTAAACCCCTAACCCTAGTTATGCAAACCATTTATTAGAAAATATACAAAATGCTGAAGGCGTGTTATGGAAAATCATGACATTGAAGGGCTCTGAAGATATCATATTAAACACCAATAACAATTTATAAAAGAAATTCAAACTGTGAGACGGCATTATTTTCCCTTAAATCTTAAGAAAATGAAAATACATAAAAAAAAGTAATTTTTTTTTTAAATCAAAATTAAAAGAAAGAAAAATACCCTCACTGCATTAGTCAAACATAAAGACACATGCACTACACACACACACACACATCATCCACCACACAAACTGCATTCACTACACAAGCACACACACCACATTCACTATACACAAAGCATTCACTACACAAATACACACAGCCTCGACTATACAAAGACACAAACTGCATTCACCACACAAACACACACCGCATTCACTATACACACTGCATCCACTACACAAAACACACTCTGCATTCATTATACACACACACTACATCCACTGCACAAACACACAATCTGCATTTACTATACACACACTACATCCACTACACAAACACACAATCTGCATTTACTATACACACACTACATCCACTACACAAACACACAATCTGCATTTACAGCACACACACTAGATCCACTACACAAACACACACTCTGCATTCACTATACACACTACATCCACTATACAAACATACAGTCTATCCACTACACAAACACACTCTGCATCTAATACACACAAACATACAATCTGCATCCACTATAAACACTGCATCCACAACACACACACCACATCTACTTTACTCAAGCACTTTGTATTTACAACATACATTCTCCATCCACCACACACACCACATTCAGTGCACACACACTTCATCCTTGTGGGTGGACTTAGGATGGTCCCTGTGGGGTGGGACTCAGGGTGTGCCATGTAGGCGAACTCAGGGGCGGGCCATTAGGAGACTTTGGGCTGTGTCAGGGGACCCAAAATTTCAGGGGGCACAAAAAAAAAGCATTTTGTGAGTTTAGCTTTGCAAAAGAATGAGAATTGTTGACTAATTCCGCTTTGTGTGCCAATGAAATGCTTCAAACAAAAAATAAAAATAAAAAACACTCTAACATTATGAATATATATATATAATATGTTGATGCATAATGCATATGTATTGTATTGTATTAAGCAGTGGAGTTAGTAAGAACATCTTGAACCATAAGAGCACATACTATTTAAACAAGATGACACATCATAATCATCTAAGGAGATATGTTCCCATTTACTGCACAGGCGTTTCTCCTGCCCCAGAATAAAGCAAAATGGAGAGTCGCAAGAAAATAATGTAGTGTTTATTGACCTGCTGAAGTATTGTGTCAGTTTGCAGCAAATGTAAGGCATAATTAACTTCAAGGGTTAAGTTAGTTGAGAAGAGGAAGGTAGGAGAGGGAAATGGAAGTTACATTATAGCGTTAGGAATACAAATATGTATTCTTAATGATACGGTGCTTTATTAGGTGTGTAGGTCCCCAGTCCCCTCTGCTACGAAGCTATTACCTATTTTCCCATGCTGCGCAGCTCTCTCCATGACTCTCCATGCCTTCTTGGCTGAGATATTTGAGATTGATGATCTCAACCAATCCAGTGCTTTCCCAATAGGAAAGGATTGGTAGGCAAGTGTGCATGCGCGGTAAAACACCGCCCTGTGCCAATAAGATGGTCTCTCTGAGACCGTCTGATAGAAATAGTAGAGTTTTACTCGGCAATTTCCTCAGAAGCACCTCTAGCGGCTATCTGAGTGACAGATACTATGGGCATTTAAATCCTGCAATGTAAACATTGTTTTCTGCAGAAAACCATCTACCAATCTAATCAAAACAAAAAGTAAAAAAAATACTCAGAGCTGTTCGAGGTTTGCTTAATGTCAATGAGAATAACAAAGTATATCATTAGCTTTTCTCCACTTTCACAATGGCATATTAAAATATATTGTTCTTTTCTATGCCCTAAAATTAGAAGATCAAAAGAGATAAAGTGCTTGTTCTTCGCAGAGAAGGTTGATTCTGCTCGAAACCTCTGCCATATTTTTGATGTAGCAATTAAAATGGTACAAAGGAAGACACGGTACAATTTTATCAGCTAATTTAAAGTAGAGCTAGCATTTTACTAATGTAATCTGGTTTACACAAAGGGGTATCTGCTGAATTATTGAATCCTAAAAAAAAAAAAGGAAATCGGGTAAGTGTATTTACCATACGCATGAATATGACACAGATAACAGCATACTAGATAATTGTTAAAAAGTCTGTGTAATTTAGCGTTTTTTTTTTTTGCATTTTATCGTTTAAATATTGAACAAATCACACCGGTCCGAGAAATATTTTTGCAAACTGTTTTTAATGTATTTTTGGCTCCTTAATTCGAAAATCACTATAATAATGTGATATCACCAACATTTTCCCTACAATGTCCATGTTTTGTTATTTTTAGCACTGATTTTTGCTATCACAGTGTTTTGCGCTATTTTGAAGTTTTATTTTAAACAGATTTCTGTGTTTAATATCAAACAAATGAAAGTATTTTGAATGTCTGTAAGAAGACTTTCACCACTTTCTTACACTTTTTAGGATTCTGAAATGCGAGTATCTGGTTGTATTTTGTGTACTGTAGTCGGTTGTAAAACATGGCTGTGTACACATTCCGAGAACTTTTGCTACATTTGTGTGAATGTGACGAGCAAGAAACATCAACATGTAACTCATTTAATTGGAAATGTGTGTACCATGCCTACCCTGGAGTGAAACTAAGAGATCGTTGTATTTACAGTGAGGGAAAAAAGTATTTGATCCCCTGCTGATTTTGAACATTTGTCCACTGACAAAGAAAATATCAGTCTATAATTTTAATGAATAAAAAGAATAAGACAGCGCTAGATAACTTTTTGACAGCAACCTTAAAAAAAGGGAATCCCTCAAACCCTTTAAAACAAGATAAATAAATACAATAAAAAAGGCTGCGCACAAATATAAAATCCAATGGTTAAACAAAAAAGGAGAGAATAAGTCCAGCTATTATGTCCTTACAAGTGTCCTTGGTTGTTGAGGTCTTCTACTTGTGTAGTGGTATCACTTAATATGAAAGATAAAAAGGAACAAGGAACAACCAATGGTGTAGTACGTAAAATTCAGATATAGACGTGAAAAATAATAGTATAAAACTCACATTTACCAGAGCTAATGTCCAGCTCTGGAGTGAAGTGCGTACAGCGGTTTAATCCCCGCTTATGGGATATAAAGCAGGTTCCTCTCCGTGAGTGGTTTTCAATTCTCGG
Source organism: Pelobates fuscus (assembly GCF_036172605.1). Lineage (NCBI taxonomy): Eukaryota > Metazoa > Chordata > Amphibia > Anura > Pelobatidae > Pelobates > Pelobates fuscus. The sequence goes on along the minus strand of NC_086318.1, from coordinate 54,748,654 downwards.
GATAAAAAGAAGAAACAGCCAATAGTGCTCACTGTATGGCAATATAAATAAGAATAATAAAAAAATGTACATATGTACAATGTACAAAAAATGTTGTAAAAACGCTACTGGCCGGTTATAACAAGTTATTAAATTCAACAGTTATTGTATTATGATACATTGTGACCACTAAGTTATATGGAAGTAAAATTTTGTATCTGTGAGGAATTTATTCTGACGAAATTGATATCGGCAAGCTGCTATATAAGTGAATGCATTCAGACAGACCTCATCCATTGATAAAGCCGCAGGAGCGGAGAAACGCGTCTGGAGAGGTCTGACTCCCATCACTACAAGCCTTAACTCGGATTGCACAAGGACTTTTATTCACAACTTTTTAACATCAGATATTCTAACTCGGGACGCCGAGCATCTGAATAAGGTCTGGACTCTCTTTTTTTTTTTTTTGGCTTTTATTTTAATAGTCCGTGCAGGACATTTTTCTACATAAACGATTGCTTTATTTTATTTTTCTTTTTATAAGTGGTTGCTCTCTGTGTTCGGACAGGAAATTTTGTATGCATCAGTGATTTCTTTTTACATTGAATTTTCACAATAAATTGTGTTTTATTTTACTCTAAGTGCGCTAGTAAGGTCATTTTTTTTGATCTATTACTTTAGTAGGGGTTATATATTTATGTTTCTGTACTGTATTTTATAGATAGGTCGTTAGGTACCCTATTCAGCTAACCCCTTGCACATTTATTTAATCAGCGCTCCACTTATTATATTTTTCTATATTAAGTTACTAGCTGCCAAGGGTTAAAGTACATCAGGGTATCTTTATTTTTGAAATATAGAATTGAACATAAACCATGTCCCTTGGCATGTAGACTTTCACGTCCCATGATAAAATCACGGGGAAGATTAAGGAGATTCTTCTCATTAATGTGAAACAGCAACACAGAAGTACAAGTAAGCCTAAGGCAAAGAAAGACTACATTCGACACGCAGCCATAGACTGTTCCTTGAAGAAGTGAGATCTATGTAGCAAATAAAAAGATAGCAATCAGTGGGGGGAATGACTGAGCTCAATAAAATGCATTGGGATTTATTCACTTTTAACTGAAAAGTGAAAAATAACAATATAATAGCCAATAGTTATAATAAGGTTTATAATAAGGTTTCTGATCCACCTCAGCTATCTGTCAGATTCTCCAATGGGTTACTTCACAAAATATTTTGTTAAAAATGGCCGACACTGAAGCCATTTCCTGAACCGAGAACCAATCGCTATAATGTACCAGTATTTGGGAGGAGGGGAAAGTTTCTGCCATATAGTTTAATTTCATCTCCAGTACATTTTATTTGTATTATTCTCCGTTTTCTGCAAATTAAACCTGACAAATTGTATCAGTTCAGTATTCAATAAAGTAAATTGTGCCATAATTCAGACTGTTGCAAGGGATGTTGGCTCATGTTCTTATAGTGGACATATTTGTTGTCATTGTGACAGAATTGTTTCTTTACAATGAGTTAATGTATTAATGAAGAAATGTGCATGTAAAACATATGCAATGTGTAAGATACTTAATGAGTGGAACTTATCACTAAATGTAATTTAGAGAAAATGTGCATAATTTTTGTCTATATATTTGTACGCTTATGTGTGTTTGTCTAAGTATGTTATTGTGTGTCTATTAATGTGTAAGCATGTTGCTAATTAGGCATATGCATGAGTGGCTAGATTTGTATATGGCTAATTATGTGTTTGCTGGTAATTATGAATGATTTGTAAATTAATTGTATGTGAGCAACTAATTACATACAGTATGTGTGTGTATGTGCTTGTTGCTAATAAGATGTGGCCAGTAGTGTTTTCCGCAAAAGTTATGTTCATATCACTACCAAGTTTATTTATGTAGAAATGTATTGGTATATATTTTTTTAGAATAAAAAAGCTACCTGTGCACCATCCCAAATCCCTGTGCACATTTAAAGTTGTAAGTATTATTCTAATGGCCATTAAAGTGTAAGCTCACCTGCCCCATCAAGGCAAACCTCTTTGAGAAGTACACCAAAAATTGACCTTGCTTCTTTCGGCTAAAAGTCAGAATCTCTAATGAGACAGAAAGGGTTATTGTTTCAGAACCCCTACGCACTTATTAACCATTAATAGGGAACACATAAGGTGGGCGGCAGAACTGTAACATGGCTGTGTGATACAAAATGCACTCTAACTCCCAATACTTCTGCACGGCAGCAATGGCTATAGTATTCATCAGCCTTCATCATCAAAATCGTACTGTATTCAAGCCTGAAGCTGTAACTCTGTATGCCGTTAGACTCAGAAAAACAAGAAGACTGCTGACATCATTAGAAGTGGTGGCCTGATCCAATCACAATGCTTCCCCATAGGATTGGCTAAGACTGACAAAGAGGCAGATTAGGGGAAGAGCCAGCATGATTCAAACACAGCCCTGGCCAATCAGCATCTCCTCATAGAGATGAATTGAATCAATGAATCTCTATGAGGAAAGTTCAGTGTATGCAGAGGGAGGAGATACTGAATGTTTGGATGCATTTTAGGTAGCCATGACCCAGGAAGGATCTCTAATAGAGATGTCCCGAATAGTTCGCTGGCGAATAGTTCCTGGCGAACATAGCTTGCTCGCGTTCGCCACGGCGGGCGAACATATGCAATGTTCGGCCCGCCCCCTATTCGTCATCATTGAGTGAACTTTGACCCTGTACCTCACAGTCAGCAGGCACATTCCAGCCAATCAGCAGCAGACCCTCCCTCCCACCTCCTGGACAGCATCCATTTTAGATTCATTCGGAAGCTGCATTCTTAGTGAGAGGAGGGACAGTGAAGCTGCTGCTGATTTAATAGGGAAATCGATAGCTAGGCTAGTGTATTCGGTGTCCACTACAGTCCTGAAGGACTCATCTGATCTCTGCTGTAAGGACAGCACCCCAAAAAGCCCTTTTTAGGGCTAGAACATCAGGCTGCTTTTTTTTTTCTGTATAATCTAATTGCAGTTGCCTGCCTGCCAGCGTGTGTGTCAGGCTCACAGCGTATACTGTGCCCACTTGCCCAGTGCCACCACTCATATCTGGTGTCACAATAGCTTGCATTTAAAAAAAACAAACCTTTTTTGACTGTAATATAATAGCAGTCAGTTTCCTTCACACGTGTGCGTTTCAGGGCCTGCCAGGGCACAGTGTCACACCAGTGCAACTCATATCTGGTGTAACAGTAGTGTACATTTAAAAAAACAACTAGAAATTTGACTGTGAAATAATAGCAGTCAGTTTCCTTCACACGTGTGCATTTCAGGGCCTGCCAGGGCACAGTGTCACACCAGTGCAACTCATATCTGGTGTAACAGTAGTGTACATTAAAAAAAAAAAAACTAGAAATTTGACTGTGAAATAATAGCAGTCAGTTTCCTTCACATGTGTGCTTATAAGGGCCTGCCAGGGCACAGTGTCACACCAGTGCAACTCATATCTGGTGTAACATTAGTGTACATAAAAAAAACAACTAGAAATTTGACTGTGACATAATAGCACAGAGAAAAGATTGGGGGCACACCCGAAAGATGCATTATGCAAGAAAGGTGCTGCCGCAGTGACCAAAATTCATACAGAAAAAACTAGTTACGACGCACTCAGACTTGTAAAAATTCATGACTAAGAAGGCTACTATAAAACGCCTATCTAAGAGAATAAATATGGGGATTTAGTTCCACCATATGGCCATATGATGTTAAGCCCACCCCTGCTTCAAAGTACCCCAATATCAGTGGGTCCTACGCTAATTACAAAATGTGGGAGACAAATTAAAAATTACTAGTGCTAAACACAAGCTACAGTGTATTGAATTAATTTCTTTGTAAGAGCAAAGTGAGTATACAATAAAGAGTGATAAAAGCAATTAAAAATGTAGCTTGTGTTTAGCACTAGTACTATTTAATTTGTCTCCCACATTTTGTAATTAGCGTAGGACCCACTGATATTGGGGTACTTTGAAGCAGTGGTGGGCTTAAAATCATATGGCCATATGGTGGAACTAAATCCCCATATTTATTCTCTTAGATAGGCGGTTTATAGTAGCCTTCTTAGTCATGAATTTTTACCAGTCTGAGTGCGCCGTAACTAGTTTTTTTCTGTGTGAAATAATAGCAGTCAGTTTCCTTCACACGTGTGCGTTTCAGAGCCTGCCAGGGCACAGTGTCACACCAGTGCAACTCATATCTTGTGTAACAGTAGTGTACATTTAAAAAATAAAATACAATTTTGACTGTAATAGATTGAATAGCAGTTAGTTGTCTGCAAGCGTGTGTGTCAGGCTTACAGCGTCTACTCTGCCAACTTCTGCCAGTGCACAGTGTCACTCATATCTGTTGTCACAGTAGCTTGCACGCATAGTACCACTAATCGAAAAAAAAAAATGACAGGCAGAGGCAGGCCACCCCGCAGGGGCCGTCGTGGTCGTGGTGCTGTGATTCCCTTTGGCCCTAGAATAATGCCCAGTGTTCAGAGGCCACGTACCCTGAACTCGAAAAGTTCTGAGGACATAGTTGACTGGCTAACACAGGACACCCAATCTTCTACAGCTTCCGCTCGGAACCTTGACACGCCATCCTCCTCCAGCTTAGCTTCGGGCACCTCTCCAGTTACCAATCGCCTGCCTGCCGCCACCACCAACACTAGCACCACAGCCGCTTCACTTGATCTGTCAGAGGAGTTATTTACACATCAGTTGGAAGAAATGAGTGATGCACAACCATTATTGCCAGAGGATGTAGATACCAGGGATATGTCTCAGTCAGGCAGCATTACACACATGGACATACGGTGTGATGATGATGATGTTGTACCCGCTGCTGCTTCCTTTGCTGAGTTGTCAGATACAAGTGAAGCGGTTGATGATGACGATGCGTCCGTGGATGTCATGTGGGTGCCCGCTAGAAGAGAAGAATAGGGGGAAAGTTCAGATGGGGAGACAGAGAGAGGAGGAGGAGACTAGTTGGAAGCAGGTGGAGGTCGTCGCAAGGAGCTAGTGGCACAGTCAGACAGCATGCATCGGCACCCGGGGTCAGCCAGACAGCACGCCAATCAACACATGCTGTTGCCACCACCAGAATGCCGTCATTGCAGAGCTCAACAGTGTGGCATTTTTTTTTGTGTCTGCCTCTGACAACAGCGATGCCATTTGCAACCTGTGCCAAAAGAAACTGAGTCGTGGGAAGTCCATCACCCACCTAGATACAACTGCTTTGCGAAGGCACATGATCACACATCACAAACGCCTATGGGATCAACACATGAGTACAAGCAGCACACAAACTCAAAGCCACCATCCTCCTCCTGGTCCAGCATCTTCAGCCACGTCAACCACTGCTGTCCTCCTTGCCCCCTCTCAACCATACTCCACTCCGTCTCTCGCCTTGAGCAGTTCCTGCTCATCTGCCCACAGTCAGGTGTCTGTCAAGGACATGTTTGAGCGTAAGAAGCCAATGTCACAAAGTCACCCCCTTGCCCAGCATCTGACAGCTGGCTTGTCTGAACTCTTAGCCCGCCAGCTTTTACCATACAAGCTGGTGGAGTCTGAGGCGTTCCAAAAATTTGTAGCTATTGGGACACCGCAGTGGAAGGTACCCGGCCGAAATTTCTTTGCACAAAAGGCAATCCCCAACCTGTACTCGATTGTGCAAAAGGAAGTAATGGCATGTCTGGCACACAGTGTTGGGGCAAGGGTCCATCTGACCACTGATACCTGGTCTGCAAAGCATGGTCATTGGGTAAACCTGCTGACGGCTGCCAAGCATGGAATGCGTGGCTCTGCAGAGGAGTTGGTAACACCGCCACGACTTGCAGGCAGGCCTGCTGCCACCTCCTCTACTCCTCCTACTCCATCCTCTTCCATAACCTCCTCGACTGAGTCCCCTTCTGCTGCTGCGTCTTGCTCCACATCAACGGCACCCCCCCACCATCAGCGACATCATACCATTTGTTTTCTTCCTGGAGCGTGCCCTGCGAAGAGTGCTGGATCAGGCCATAGATGAGCGTGAAGAGGAAGAGTTGTGGTCACCATCACCACCAGAAACAGCCTTATCAGCATCGCTTGTTGGACCTGCGGCAACGCTGGAAGAGGATTGTGAGGAAGAGGAGTCAGAGGAGGAATGTGGATTTGAGGAGGAGGAGGAAGACCAACCACAACAGGCATCCCAGGGTGCTCATTGTCACCTATCTGGTACCCGTGGTGTTGTACGTGGCTGGGGACGAGGAACGGGACATGAGTAGCTCGGCATCCAACATTGTGCAAATGGGGTCTTTCATGCTGTCGTGCCTGTTGAGGGACCCTCGTATAAAAAGGCTGAAGGAGAATGACCTGTACTGGGTGTCCACGCTACTAGACCCCCGGTATAAGCAGAAAGTGCCTGAAATGTTGCCGAATTACCGCTACTCGGAAAGGATGCAGTAGTTCCAAAATAAATTAAAAAGTATGCTTTACACAGCGGATAAGGGTGATGTCACAGCACAACGGGAATCTAACAGGGAAAGAGGTGAAAGTAATCCTCCTCCTCCCACGACCACGCCGGCAAGGACAGGACGCTTTACAGACGTGTTGTTGATGCAGGACATGCAGAGCTTTTTAAGTCCTACGCATCGCCACAGCCCTTCGGGGTCCACCCTCAGAGAACGACTCGACCGAAAGGTAGCAGACTACCTCGCCTTAACTGCAGATATCGACACTCTGAGGAGCGATGAACCCCTTGACTACTGGGTGTGCAGGCTTGACCTGTGGCCTGAGCTATCCCAATTTGCGATAGAACTTCTGGCCTGCCCCGTTTCAAGTGTCCTGTCAGAAAGGACCTTCAGTGCAGCAGGAAGTATTGTCACTGAGAAGAGAAGTCGCCTAGGTCAAAAAAGTCTAGATTACCTCACCTTTATTAAGATGAATGAGGGATGGATCCCAAAGGGACTGACAGTGGGCGATACATTCGACTAAAAAAGGTCTGATGAGGGGGACGTAACAGGGATTAAACTGATAGGAATAGTACTACTTAACACACCACTCCTATCTGGTAGCACATTAGATTACACGCACAGTGCCCCAACTTTGAAGTAGGAGGACCGACCAAGCATCTTTTTCCATCTCCCGGTTCCTAAAATCGATGCCATATACACGTCCCCTGATAGGGGGCGTAACTGGGATTAAACTGCTAAGAATAGTACTATTTAACACACCACTCCTATCTGGTGGCACATTAGATTGCACGCGCAGTCCCCCAAATTGGAAGTAGGAGGACCGACCAAGCATCTTTTTCCATCTCCCGGTTTCTAAAATCGATGCCATATACACAGGGATTAAACTGATAGGAATAGTACTACTTAACACACCTTATAATAATGCAGAGAGAGGCAACGCAGAGAGAGGAGTCTGAAGAAGAGGAGTCAGAGGAGGAAGGTGGCTTTGAGGAGGTGGAAGACCAAACACAGCAGGCGTCCCAGGGGGCTTGTGGTCACCTTTCGGGGACCCTTGGTGTTGTACGTGGCTGGGTGGAGGAAGAGACCTTCAATGACATCAGTGAGGACAAGGAACGGGACATGGCTAGCTTGGTATCCAACCTTGTGCAAATGGGGAGTTTGCGGTTGTGCAAATGGACTGTTTGCGGTTGTTTGCGGTGCGTTAAACGGGGAGTTTGGTCTGTCATTGTGAAGCGGGCGTAACCCTTACACTACCTAATCGATACAACATCATACCTGATGTTTTAAAGCACGTTATTCCAAACAATTTAGTAAAGTTAGGTGATTTATGCCCTTTATGGATTAAAACCAGACTCTGCATCAACTATGTAATTTTCCATGGGAGTTTTGCCATGGATCCCCCTCCGGCATGCCACAGTCCAGGTGTTAGTCCCCTTGAAACAACTTTTCCATCACTATTGTGGTCCCTGTGGGTTTTAGAATTCGCCTGCCTATTGAAGTCTATGGCGGTTTGCCTGGTTCGCCCGTTCGCGAACATTTGCGTAAATTCGCGTTCGCCATTCGCGAACGGAAAATTTTATGTTCGCGACATCTCTAATCTCTAACAGCCATCTGAGGAGTGGCCAGTGAAGTTATCACTAGGCTGTAATGTAAACACTGCATTTTCTCTGAAAAGACAGTGCTTACAGGAAAAAGCCTGAAGGTAATGATTCTACTCACCAGAACAAATTCAATAAGCTGTAGTTGTTCTGGTGACTATAGTGTCCCTTTAAATATGTAAATTTTTGTTAACATTTAACAGACACAAATACTGATTAAAGGGTGGCAGAGATTGGTGGTAGGAACAAATGCTGAAACAGGGGAGCAAATGAAATGTGTCTTTGTTAAATCAGTTTAAAAATAGTCAAAATAACTTTTGGCTGAGATGGTTCATCCATTGCTGCTACATATTTGATCTTAGATTTGATGGCCGTACTAAAATCATACTGGGTTCTAGAGACACTGCAGTACAGCAATACAAAAGCAAATAAATACAAATTAATTGGTATTATCAGTTATACAGACCAGCTCATGAACTGGAAGACTATTAAAAATGGGATTTCTAAGTCAAAATCTATGTTCTAAGTGAGAGTGGTTTTAAACACTATAACTATTACTTTTAATCCCCTTTCTAAGATATTATTTTACTACTTACTTTTTAAAGACATGATTGTCATTCGTATAATTAATAGCTAAAATGAAACAATTACTATGCCCTCTTCTCCCAGAAGTATAAAAGTTTCAGCTGTGCTCGGCAGATATGTTTCAGATCGAGAACGCATTCTGGTTTTAAGTAATTAATGACATTCAAACCAGCAAATTCTAGACTTGCTATTTGAAGATTTCAGAAATACGTCTCATTTTGCATTTATCTTTGATACATTTTATTCCCTACATAGAAAAGATTTTCAAGTTGATAACTCAAGGGGGGGGGGGGGGGATGGGAAGCTACGTTAAAGTTAATTTCATATTACAAATTATTCTAAACCTTTTTGATTCTCAGTATTTCAGGGCATGGGATAATTTATTCAGAAAATAATTAGTGCTTAAAGGGTGGTCTTTATGTGAATAGGATAAAAATTATTTTATATTTCATAGACATTTAAAGTTGGTTTACCCCCCTTTTCCCCACGAGGGTTTCTTTTAACTAGCACAGAGACATGATTCCGGTAATAATTAAACAATACAGAGCGTCTGTCAAATATTCAAGAAATAAGCACATGTGAAATAATCCCCGTAAAATTGTGTAATTTGATATCAGTTTTTAAAAATAAATTGGTAATTTATTAAAAAATATGAAAAAAAAATGTAATAAATAAAAACTAATGTAACTTAGTAGAAGGGTCAGTTTATATATTAAATATAAGAAAACATTGTTACTAAAGTTTGGTCAGTATTACCTATAGAAAAAAATTCTCAGAGGCACTCTTTAGAGTTTCCTTAACATATGGGACACGTGTCAACTTCCCATTCATGGAGAGCTAATTCAATTGTAATCTCTGAAAGCATGAATACATAGAGGACACTCTGGGTTCTATATCCATTTCATTTCATCTCTTTGAATTGGTTCAGTGTCCAGAGTCCCCTGGTACTGTCCCTCTATTCCGTGTTAAATAAACTACTTGGTGATGTTGCTGCACTTGTTAGGAGGCTCAAGGAGCAACTAACACGTAGGTTCAATGAGCGCATGGACTCCTGCCAAGAGTTAATGCTTGCGTGCATGTGTGACCCAAGAATAAAGGGCAAGATGGCACTCCACATGAATTCCCTGACCGCTTGGAGGGATAAATTGATTGACAGTGCAAAGAAAGAGGATAAGGTTGTTTGAGGAAGAAGAACTGGAGGAGCCTGATAGTGTAGCACCATTATCTACCAGTGTAAGCAGCACTGATCAATCCACTGGAGCAGCTGCGTTTTGGGCTGAAGCCCTGGATACTTTTGTGGGACCCACTACGGTTCCCTCAAGAAAAGGAAGTAGTGCTGAAGAGATGGTGAAGGCTTTCTTTGGTGAACCACCTATGCCCCCTACTACAGATCGTTTGAGCTTTTGGGATGAGAAAAGGGATGTGTGGCCTGCTCTCTCTCTGTTAGCCCAGGAGCTCCTTTCTTGTCCCCCAACCACTGTCCAGAGTGAACATGTGTTTTCTGTTACGGGAAACATACTTTGCCCTCAGCGGTCCCAACTGGCACCGTGGCTCATGGAGCAAATGGCTTTCCTAAAAGTCAATCTGCCCAAGTTGGGTTACCCCACTCTTAGCTTTGACACAGATTAAACTACTGTGTCTATACCCTCCATCTGTTTTTCTCTCTTTTCTCTCATTATTCTACTTCTACGTTAAGCCAGGCCACTCTAAGGACCGGTAATACGTTTACTATCTTTCCTTAGTAGATATCTGTGTCTCAGGTTTGCGTGTTGGGATATACCTTCCTTGACAGTGTTTTCTCTTCTGTTTAATCGTTCACTCAACCCCACTTTATGACGTACTCCTTATTGATTGGCTACACTACACATGGCTAATTTATCATGCACCCAACGACTACTATGATTGGTCCAAGTATTGTTCTATCTACACACGGGCTCCTATTTAAATCCTTCTAGGATTCAGTCACTTGTTTTCTCCTGAGGAAGGTGCCATGTTAGCGCTGAAACGCGCTTTCGGTTTTGGGCTTCAAGTTCGTTTTTTTTTTGTTTTTTTTACTCACGTAACTCACTATGGAATGGGTGTTTGTTGTTTGTTTACCTTAATTTATTGATTTATTTAGGTTTTTTTATGTATCCTACTAGGTAGTTGTTTAAAAATAAAAAGCATTCAGAGAGGCAGTATCCAATTCATACCACACCCACTATTTTATAATACAAAATTAGTTTTCTTCTTCTGAGTTCTGAACAAAATTGCACATATCATTGCTCCTAATTTGTTGAATTGATCTAAAGAAATAGTGTGCTGGGTTGTGTAATAGTTTGCCAACTCCTCGTCGATGTGTTCTGCATGGAACAGCTCCGTACTCGCTTGAAATATGAGATGTGGCTTCTGAAGATGGACAACTCACGGAGGTGCCATAAGAGCCATTGCCGTGGACTTTTTTCCGACTTGGATATGACTCTGCTTTGTGACCTAAACGAGAGACAGGAGGATTCCCTGACCGATAGTTGGTTGGTAAGTAATGGTATGTCAACACGTCAGGCAATGACATTCCATCACCTGCACTCTTAATCACTACTCGCATGCAGTAACACACCCAGTAAGTTTGATCCCAACCACACCTGTGCAATTCACCATTGCTGTGCATAAGGTATAACACAATTCTAACACTAAATAAGTTATGCATGCACACAGCAGCCACAACTTCTATACTTTTATGTCCAATATCCATGCTGCACTGCTTCTTGCTTTTACTTGTGCACAACCTGCCCTGGGTTTAGTGAACTGCTCACACACAAATTAAGCTTTCACTGAACTGCTTCCAATCGCTATAAAGTTGGAGAGGCAAGTGTACTTCCCATTCACACTATAAACTGACATGACAATCCTCCGCACTCTTCCCATATGTATATTCACAACAATTCATATCTCCAACAGGTTACACAAGATATGGATTCAAGGCCTGGCTGTTCACTTGTCACACAGCATCTTTGTCTTGCCGAGCAAGCCTACAATGAGACCTGGTCCATAATTAACTGAACCTTTAGATCACACTTGTGTGGCCGTGCTATACTCTCCTCAAAAGGTCGCTGGCATTGTCATTGACTGCTGTTGCCAACATATTTTGGTGCATCAGGGGATTCGTTGAGAATCATACATGAAGACTTCCAAGGTAAATAACCTTTTTTGATCATAAGCGTGTGTAGATGGGCCACAGACAGGCCTCTACCCCCTCTCCCTCCATGTCCCCCCTCCTTTTCTCTATCTCCCCCCTCCCACCTCACTCTGATCTTGACACAAGATATTGATTGACAACCATCTGGTGCCTATTTTCTAACACACCTGTGTCTTATCTGCACCATGTCGCTTTAACCCCTGTATCACAACTCAACTTTGAATTCTATGTGTCGTCAGAAACGCTTCAGACTTGAGAAAGGGAGGTTCTCCCGAAAGCTTTTCGAAACCTGTTAGTCCAATAAAAAAGGTATTACAAGATACAAATTTTATCTTTTTTACATCTACATCACTGGACATCTACTGGACTAATATGGCTACAATCTCTACTTTAATACTTAAAAAGACACAATAGTCACCAGAACAACTATAGCTTAATGTAGTTGTTATGGTGAGTATAATAGCTCCCTTCAGGCATTTTCATGCAGACACTGCCTTTTCAGAGAAAATGCAGTGTTTACATTGCCCCTAGGGACACCTCCAAGTGGCCACTTGTCAGATGGCCACTGGAGGTGCTTCCTGGCTCAGTGCAGCACAGTAGGCCGCAGTGCCATTCAGCATCTCCAACGCTCTGCATGGGAACGCTGAATTTTTCTCATAGAGGTGCAATGATTGAATGCATCTCTATGAGGAGGTGCTGATTGGCCAAAACGGGGCGTTTGGCCATGCCGATTTTAGCCAATCCAAAGCTTTCCCATGGATTGGCTAAACATTGTCAGTTTTTATGTCACCAAGGGCAGCACCGTCGGACCCATGGAGAGCTGGAAATAAGGTGAGTTTACATGGGGGCAAGCCACCTAAATGGTGGGTTTAACACTATATGGTCAGGAATACATGTTTGTGTTCCTGACCCTATAGTGTTCCTTTAACCATATAAGTTGTGAATTGAAAAGAAGAAACCACAATAATCAATAAATAAAATATGCTTTATTATACAATGAAACTATATATATATAAATAAATCATTGTTTAGTTAATAAGCGAGTGCGCTGGATTCTGTATTTTGTATATATTGGCCCCAGCAGCCCCCTATAATGTATGCATGTTCAGGTGAGTGCAGCTCTCTTGGTTTCTTTATATATATAAAGAAACCAAGAGAGCTGCACTCACCTGAACATGCATACATTATAGGGGGCTGCTGGGGCCAATATATACAAAATACAGAATCCAGCGCACTCGCTTATTAACTAAACAATGATTTTTAAATCTTAGAGATTTTAATAGTTTGATTTAAAAACACCTCACCTAGGCCAAAAATTATGGGGGTTTAGTTACATTATATGATCATACATTGCATAAGCCTGCCAACTACGTCAAAGTACCCCTCCCTGTTACAGGTGCCTCATTCCAGGACCCTATTTAGCCTTGACTTGCAGAGAGTCCCAGTAAGGAAGTATTTCCCAAGTAAGTGGATTAATCTCATAAGAGCAAGCATTAGGCTGATACTAGGATAGGACCTGCCGAATATGGGGTACTTTGACGTAGTTGGCAGGCTTATGCAATGTATGATCATATAATGTAACTAAACCCCCATCATTTTTTGCCTAGGTGAGGTGTTTTTAAATAAAACTATTCAAATCTCTAAGATTTAAAAATCATTGTTAAGTTAATAAGCGAGTGCGCTGGATTCTGTATTTTATATATATATATATGTTAAGATGGAAATAAAATATATATCACATACAATCAAAAATGTTTGTGTATACACACACATCGAAAAAATCTAATTCACAATTTAAAAAATTTACATTGTGCATTGAAAAGCTGTTCCCTTTCAATATATGTTTATTTTACATATACACAAGAGCCGTTATCTTTATAATTAATAAATATATATTTTGTTAAGTGCACTTTAGGAATGAAAACGTTGCTCGGAGTGCTTCGTTAATGAACAATACATCTCTTAGGAAAAAAATGAAACTAAGGCTATGCATTTATAGAAACATAGAATGTGACGGCAGATAAACTTGTACAATTTTGAAAATTAGGTCGTGTAATTCAATAAGGCCAACAGACCTCATAACACATAGTGCCAGGATAAATACCATGCATGTTTGATTTTGTGGTTCGTACTAGTAAAATAGTTATTTTAAACATTTGTGACCCCAAATTACAAAGTGGCTGACAAAGCACATGACTAACTAGTACTACTAACCAGTAGAGAGGATAACAAGCCTAAAAGCATGAATGCAGCACACGCGTAGAATGATATTGGATATGGTAAAGGACATTCAAAGATTTAGATTTTAAATTATACCTTCATGCAATTGGCGTGAATATGTGTGCCAAATTTCACATTGTCCTAACAACTGGTTTTCAGCTTAAAATGTTCTTGCATGAAAAGTTTAAAATAACATTTCTTGCATGACTATGTCACAACAACATGACCTTGCACAGCAATATGTAAATCTGTAGTGCAAATGGTTCTGGAAAAGCAGATGTTTTATTGGACCTATGACTATTTGGTTGCAAAGGATATAGAGCACTATAGGACTCTAAAAGAAAATAAAAACAAACGATAAGGGGGAGTGCATGGGCACTTTTCGTTTAAGCTACTGGGACCTCCGGTCACGAGGCCCTCGTCTCCGCCGGTGGCTGCCTTCTCTGGTCCCTGGCGGAATCACCGGGGATGGTCCTGGCGGGGTGGAGGATATCGGTTCGGACTCAGATGATCCAGACGATGGAGAAACACGGCGCACGATTTCATCAATAATGGAAACTCTCATGTGCTCCATCGCCTGGCGCTGCTCTATGCTGACCCGGGACACCACACGGTCCATTTCGGTCGACAAGCTTAGACTCATGATGGCCCGGGTCTGCCTCCTTATGGCCCGGGTCTGCATCCTTATGGCCCGAACCATATCCTCCATCAGCTCCTCCATTCACCACATGGATCCTCCTGGGCCAGGTGATGACTCTGAGAGGTGGCAGTGGCTGGACAGGTGGGGGTGTGATTGGTGGCTCTTGTGCAGTCACACTGTGGGCAGTCTCAAAGACAGACCCTGAGCCCATTTCCTCCTCCAGGGAGCAGGCAATAGATTCTGAGGACAGCGCGCCTCAATCACACTGTCCTCATGTGACGGGAGGACAGGTAACTGAAGCGAGCTGCCCTCTTCGCCTCTCCCAACAGACTGCATTGGACCTGAAATAGACAAGATAGGCAATGTTATTAATATGCAAACAAATTGATTTGTGGGCATGTTGTAGACATTACTACATGTGGCTGTGTCTTTTTAATAATCTATAGTGTATTTTTTTTAATGTAAAAAGAATAGTGTTACTCTAGGAAATATTGAAACTTCTATCTAAGGCGTATTTATAGCAATGCTAAGTACCGATACGACCAGCAATTTCGCCAAAAGATGGCGGTTAGCGAGGGCATGGATTTTGGTGTACAGGATGGCAGCTTATGGCTGCTGTTGATGACGCCTTGCCGGCCCTCCCCCTTTCCAGGGACAGCCGGCGCGCTGGCTAGTGCGCCGGCAGGGCAGCGTAGAGGAATCTGTTGGCTCTTCAATGAGAGCCACTGTAAGTGGTACAACTCATGCAGGTTTCGGCATGAGTGTTCGCACTGCGGCGGAGCACATCCCGCCGTACGCTGTTTCAAGAAAAGTAAGTCGAGAGTGCACCCCAAGGACGACTTTCCTAGACAGGAGGACGCCGGTGAACGTCGCAAGGATGCGCCCGTGGCTAGACCGGTATCCTAAACGACGAGAAGCCGATGTGTTATTGGATGGGTTTTTAGTTGGTTTTTGAATTTCGTTTGTTTTTTCTGAGGCGCCGTCGTTTGCGGTCAATTTACATTCGGTTTTGGGTAAAGAGGATATTCTTGAGCAGAAGTTGGACAGGGAGGTGTCATTGGGCCGCATGGCGGGACCGTTTGCTGAGCCCCCATTTTCTAACTTGCGTGTATCGCCCCTGGGTTTGGTCCCTAAGAAAGTACCGGGGGTCTTCCGTCTCATTCACCACCTGTCCTACCCAGCAGGCGGGTCGGTGAATGATGACATTGATAAAGAAGTGTCAAGGGTGCGTTATGCTTCCTTTGATAGGGCCCTGGAGTTAGTTCGGGACGCAGGGTCGGGGGCATTGCTTGCAAAATCGGACATAGAGTCGGCTTTCCGTTTGCTTCCGGTTCACCCGGACTGTTTTCATCTTTTGGGTTGCCAATTTAATGGTTTGTTCTATTATGATATGTGTTTGCCCATGGGGTGTGCCATGTCCTGCTCCTATTTCGAGATGTTTGCGACATTCTTGGAATGGGTGGTGTCTCAGTTGTCGGGTTTGTCCTCGTTGACCCACTACCTGGATGATTTTTTGTTTGTCGGGTCCGGGGATTGCAACGACTGTGCGGTATTGTTGACGGCATTTCGGCAGATCACGTCTGAATTTGGGGTCCCGGTGGCGATAGACAAGACGTTCGGACCGGTGGGTAAGTTGGCTTATTTGGGTATCGAGATTGACTCCGGGGAGATGGTCTTTCGATTACCAGAAGAGAAGCTGGGCCAGTTACTCTGCCTTATTGACCGATTTAAGGGCTCAAAGAAAGTTCAGTTGCAGCTAATGCAATCGCTTTTGGGTCACCTGAACTTTGCTTGTCGTGTTCTGTCAATGGGCCGAGCGTTCTGTCGTCGCTTGTCCCTGGCTACGCTAGGGGTTAAACAGCCATTTCACTTTATCAGGATTACGAATAGACTGCGGTCGGATTTGCAGGTGTGGAGCACCTTTTTAGGTACGTATAATGGTCATTCTTGTTGGTTACACCCAGAAGTGTCGAACGGTGATCTGGCTCTGTTTACTGACGCATCGGGGTCCGTAGGTTTTGGGACCTATTTTCGGGGTCAGTGGTGTGCGGCAGAGTGGCCGTCCACCTGGCGAGGTTCGGAGCTGATGGGTAACCTGGCGTTTCTTGAATTGTTTCCCATTGTGGTTGCTGTAGAATTATGGGGTGCGGGTTTGGCACACAGGAAGGTGATTGTTCACACGGACAACATGAGTGTGGTCCAGGTGATCAATCGTTCCACGTCTGGGTCCCCTCCGGTTTTGGCATTGCTCAGGCGGCTAGTGCTACTCTGTCTTCAATGTAATTTGTGGTTGGTAGCCAGGCACGTGCCGGGGGTGGACAATGTCATTGCTGACTCTCTTTCTCGGTTTCAGTGGGACCGTTTTCGGGAGGCGGCTCCGGAGGCGGCGCCGACGGGAACCCCGTGTCCGCCTTACTTGTGGGACCTGGTTTTGGACATCTGAGGCGATTGATCCGGGGGTCTTTATCGGAGTCTTCTTGGAAGGCATACTCCGCGGTATGGGATCGCTGGTGGGCCATGGGTAGGAGCGGGGAAGTGGCGTCAGAGTCTGGCAGATTGGCCCTTACGCTATCGTTCCTGGAGTCTTTGTGTGCCGCAGGTAGGTCGGCTGCAGCAGCTGAACAATCGCTGGCTGCACTCTCTTTTCTATTTCGTTTCTTAGGTTGGTCGGATGTCACCAAGGCTTTTTGCGTTTCCCGTATTTTGAAAGGGTGGAAAAGGCGCCGCGTTCCTGACAAACGGCGACCGATCTCGGGGGCCCTGCTGTTGCAGCTGTTGGAAGTTCTTCCAGATGTGTGTAGCTCAGCGTACGAGGTACTTTTGTTTCGGGTGGCATTCTCCTTGTGCTTCTTTGGGGCGCTGCGTATCAGTGAGCTGGTGCCCCCCTGGGTGAGTTCAGTGTCAGGCCTTAGGCTTTCCGACGTATCAGTGACACCGGAGTGCGTGACACTGTGGATTCGGCGGTCTAAGACGGATCAGGAGGGGGCGGGAGCGAGAGTCCGTATAGGGGTCACTGGGGGTGTATTTTGCCCGGGGTACTTGTTGCGGGCATACTTGGGCACCAGGGGTGGCGCTGAAGGCTCGCTTCTGGTCCATGCGAATGGGGCCTCCCTGAGCCGTTTTCAATTTGCGAGCCTATTGCGGAGTTGCATTGTTAGGTTGGGGGGGATCCCAGGTTGCATTCTACGCATTCATTTAGAATTGGAGTGGCAACACAGGCGAGCGCAATGGGTTTTCCGAAGGAGGCACTTATGCGCCTGGGGCGCTGGGAGTCAGGCCGGTTTCAGCTTTACGTGCGACCGCATTTGCTGTGATGGTGTGCCTCTGTAGACACTTAAATTTCTCTGTTTTTTCTTTGTTTTATAGGCCAAGTTCCTCGTTATGTGTGGATCCTGGGGCACTCATATATTTACTGGGCAGCTAGGAGGGCGGAAGAAAGAGCACATGGCCGTAATTTGGGGTTCTCGTTTCAGGATGTTAGGGTACGTTGGCGGGGATTAAGGGGATTACGTTGGGATCAAGTATACGGGGAGTGCGAGCAGCTGAGTCGCTGTGTCACGGGCCCAGTGACGCTGATATTGCACGCAGGCAGTAATGATGTTGGCCGACGGCGGTCGGTGGATCTCATTCACGACATGCGTCATGATCTGGCGCGCTGTTTTGCGCTGTTTCGTGACTTGACGTTGATTTGGTCTGAGATAGTCCCCCGTCCAGTGTGGCAGGTGGGAGGTTTTGGGAAGGCGTTTGAACGCTGTAGGCGCAAGATTAATGTTGCTATTTCGCGCTTTGTGCGTAGTTTGGGCGGAATAGTGGTACGTCACTTTGAGTTGGAGGGGAATAATGCGGATGTGATGCGGCAGGATGGGGTTCATTTGACCCCCATTGGGCTGGACATTTTTAATGTGGGGCTGCAGTCGGGTATTGAGGTGGCGCTGTCTGCGGGGGGGCTCGAAGCCGGCGCAGGTCAAGATGCGGCAGGTCGGCTTCGCGGTGGCGGTTTCCCTGGACAGCGGAATCGAAAAGGAAAGGAGTATGACGCAAGGTCACATTGGGGAGACGACAGTCGGCGCAGGGCTGATGGCTAGCGACGGCTGTGTTGGGCTCATGGACAACAAAGAAGGAGAACTGCCTGTTGGGTCCTCACCCAACAGCTGGCAGGAATGAACAATTAAGTTTACTGTTTAAATAAAGCTGTGGCCGTTGCCCTTATCCACTTATAAAGGTGTCCAGTGTATTATTTGGGGGCAACGGAGGGATGGATTATGGGTCAGCAGTCAAGTGTCCCCTTGGACAAATAGGGAAGGGGGAGCATGACTGCTGCCCAAGATAGTGGGACGGTACAATGGTAGCAACAATGTTGCGAAGATGTAAGGATTTATAAGGGGGAAGCAGGGGAGGAGACTTACCAGTCAGTAGGAGATTTTCAGTCCACTGGTTAAATTTCCCACCCTCCCTCCCTGGTTTTTGTTGGTTTGTGGTGTGTTGGTGGTTTCTCGTGTTTTATTTTCTCATTGTCACAGCTGGCGGTTTCCCTGGACAGCGGAATCGAAAAGGAAAGGAGTATGACGCAAGGTCACATTGGGGAGACGACAGTCGGCGCAGGGCTGATGGCTAGCGACGGCTGTGTTGGGCTCATGGACAACAAAGAAGGAGAACTGCCTGTTGGATCCTCACCCAACAGCTGGCAGGAATTAACAATTAAGTTTACTGTTTAAATAAAGCTGTGGCC
This sequence comes from Pelobates fuscus, assembly GCF_036172605.1. NCBI lineage: Eukaryota > Metazoa > Chordata > Amphibia > Anura > Pelobatidae > Pelobates > Pelobates fuscus. The sequence continues at coordinate 54,729,227 of NC_086318.1, read as the reverse complement.
GTTGCCCTTATCCACTTATAAAGGTGTCCAGTGTATTATTTGGGGGCAACGGTGGGATGGATTATGGGTCAGCAGTCATGCTGTTCATCATTATTTGTGTTTGTGTACTCACCAGAACTTGGTTGAGATGTGCTTGGAGCTGATCCCACACCAGATAAGGTTGATGGACCTTGAAAACAAAATATGGAAAGCAAAAAGTAAGTTCACACTTGTAATAGTGCAGTATAGTGAGCTTCAAAACAACAATGTCATCATTATAATGTAATGATGACATTCATTTTACTCACTGAGAGTCTGATTTGTAAGCTTTTAAGACAAAGTAGCAAGCATTAATGAGGCCAAAACAAAATTCATAATAACAAATCAGAATTAACAGCTGTGAGAGAGAGAGGGAAAAAAAGTGGGGGATTAAAGAGAAATCTGTTTGGAGAACATTTCTGTCAAACGTGGACACAGTATCCAGGATGTGAAGTGTTTGGCACTCTTTTTGGGGGATCGTTCAGCACCCAGAGGGAGAGAAAAATATGGGAGGTCAAGCCAATATGCCAGTTTAACAGAGACAGTGAATTTATTTTACAGTATAACTTTACTAATTCATAATCTTTCTACAAGCCCTGGATTACTGCAGTGAACTGATTTCAAATGGCAAATATTCAACACTTTCCTGTATCTGGCATGTGTCTAATTGTTTCATTGTCCCCCTAACCAGGGAGTGGAGTGATCAGGGATGCTCTGACCAAACTGATTTTATCTGTTGGATCTCTGTAGAACTGGCTAATTTAATGCAAAGAACTTTCTTTAATACCCTGTGTCTTTCATGCCTCCCTCTCCCCCTTCCTTGTTTTCTCTCTCAAAGTCGTTAATTATGATTTGTTTTTAGGAATTGTGTTTTAGTGGTATAATTTTAACTCTAGTTGTTTCCTGTTTTTCAACGGCTAACACGGTACTATTTTAACTATTTTACTCACCAGCTCGCTGCTGCACAGCTGGCTCTTCCGTATCCACAGCACCAAGACTCGGGACAGCCTCTGAAAGGAGCCCGTCTTTGAGACAAGTCTGCCACTCATGAATCCCACAGCGGACTGCGACATCTTCCTTTTCACCGCCGCCTTGCAATCATAGTACCTGTAAAAAATTAGTTATTAAGTACATAAGAAATTGACAAAATGTTAACAATAACCTCTTGCTTCCACCATCAGGTTAGCCTTCACACTGACTGGGGAATATAAGATTAAATAATAATCTGGGTAGAATTTTTCAATAACATTTCTTTTTAAAAAGTCTAGGTTTTTAAAGACTGACATTAGAAGTTGCATAGGACATACTGTGGGATTTTAAAGGACCACTATAGGCACCCAGACCACTTCAGTTTAATGAAGTGGTCTGGGTGCCTGGTCCAGCTAGGATTAATCCTTTCTGCTATAAACATAGCAGTTTCATAGAAACTGCTATGTTTATAATAGGGTTAATCCAGTCTCTAGTGGCTGTCTCATTGGCAGCCGCTAGAGGCGCTTCCGCGCTACTCACTGTGATTTTCACAGTGAGAAGACGCCAGCGTCCATAGGAAAGCATTTAGAATGCTTTCCTATGGACTGGCTGAATGCGCATGCCTCCAATGACGTCGATATGGAGGAGAGGAGGAGGAGAGTTCCCCGCCCGGCGCTGGAGAAAGAGGTAAGTTTAACCCCTTTCACCCCCTAGAGCCCGGCGAGAGGGGGACCCTGAGGGTGGGGGCACCCTCAGGGCACTAAAGTGCCAGGATAACGAGTATGTTTTCCTGGCACTATAGTGGTCCTTTAAGTAGTCATTTTCTTGATTAAGTACATAAGTTTCTTCTTTTACAGAGTGTGGAAAGTAAATCTGAGCACTTGACTTTCTCAAATTCCATTTTTTTTCGCAGCTTTGAATTCTTCCTATTGGGTGTAGAGGAAAACACTGCTGTACAATCCACATGTTTGTGCAGCTTTTTAGGCAGCTTCTGACCAGCCGGAGTCTTAAAGGCATGTATAGTCCCACCATATGTTGGATATAACTCCATGTAGCTCAGTTCCTTTTCCTTGAAAACATCTTCAGAATTCAGAAGCAACTTTTCAATACCACACTGTTCATCTGGTTCTCTTAAAGCCCAATCATTGACCCAACTTGATGTCGTACTATTAGCAAGGCTTCTGGAAAGATGAAGGTCATAACTGTCCCAGATGATACTTTGCTTTGGTTCTACATATTCATGCTTATGGAATGTGCCATAGAGAGATGAATCATGTTGTGTTGTATAGAGATCAGGAATATTTGATGGCTGGTTATCAGTTTGAACACTGCAGTCACAGCAATTAATGGAATTCTTAAGACTATCTCTGGAAACTGATTTTTGTATGGATCTGGACCAGGACATAGGTTTGTTGGAGTAAAGAGTAGGTTTAGCAGTGTCCTCTTCTTCTTGATCGGTTGTCTGCATATGATGACATGGCATGGTTTTTGCCAAATTAAGTGGCAAGCTAAAAACAGAACTCTTTGTACTATTCGAAGAATATAGAGTATCATTGTTTAAGACAGGCTTTGGAGGCAGATTTAAACACTCATTTTCTAGATTTGTACAAGGTAAGCATTCCTGTAAAATTTTAATTTGAAGAGTTAGTGGACTCCAGTTTCTAAAAGCATCTTCCCGAGCAGGTTTATGTTGAGGAGCCTCCAGTTGAGGAACGGAGTCAAACTCGTGAAGCATTAACGTAGCAGAAGAGTTTTCTTGCAAGTTTGTTATGGAACATTGTCCAGTGGGCCCGTTTACTATGTAGTTTTGATGTTCTGAAAACGTGGGTCCTTCAATGGTGTGTAGAGAGGTTAAGCATATAGGCTTTGGTGGACAAGGTTGATTTGACAGACTAGACAGCCAATCAAAGTCATTCACATACTTGAAGTAACCAAGTGAATCAGAAGGAAAGAGGCTTTGGTCAATACAACTGGTTAGCTCAAATAGCTTGCCTGATGAGCACTTCTTCTGGATTCCCACAGCTCTAAGAGATTCATAACAGTAAGTGATCTCACAGCAGATATTGAACAATTCCAATCAACTGCATCCAGGCTTTGACTGACACTATCCAGACTCACCACACCGGCTACAGGGAATGAGGCAGCTTGGACTAAGGTTGCACCAGTATAAGATTTTAAACACCACATGTAAACTGTCATTTGCTTATTAGATTGTAATTGCTAGCTACATGATAAGAAGTTATTATTTTATGTCATTTAACTATTAAACTATTTAACCAATACGTATATAGCATATTTATATACAAATAAATAACATATTACAATATTTGCATTTATTATTGTCTGCTGTTAATAAATATTTTTTGGAACAAGTAATATTGTGTGCCTATATGGGTTTTTTTTACATTTAAAGGACCACTATAGGCACCCAGACCACTTCAGCTTAATGAAGTGGTCTGGGTGTCAGGTCCATCCAGGATTAACCCTTTCTGTTGTAAACATAGCAGTTTCAGAGAAACTGCTGTTTACCTATGGGTTAATCCAGCCTCTAGTGGCTGTCTCATTGACAGCAGCTAGAGGCGCTTCCGCGCACAGTGAGAAGACTCCAGCATCCATAGGAAAACATTGAGAATGCTTTCCTGTGGGCTGGCTGAATGCGCGTGTGGCTCATGCCGCGCATGCGCATTCAGCCGATGATGAGGAAAGGAGGAGGAGAGTCTCCATCACTGAGGGAGCCCAGCGCTGGAGAAAGAGGTAAGTTTTAACCCCTTCCTCCCCTTAGAGCCCAGCAGGAGGGGGACCCTGAGGGTGGGGGGGGGGACCTAGAGACCCTATAGTGCCAGGAAAACAAGTATGTTTTCCTGGCACTATAGTGGTCCTTTAAGAGAGTCTAATGGCTAAAAAAGAATAATGGGGAATTTGCAATAACAGTTCTATTCAGCTCTTCATCCAGAAAAGAAACATTGGCATAGTTTTTATAATTCCCCTGCAAATTCAACTACATTTTTTATTGGTGACTGACTATATAAAGAATAATTTTGTGATATTAGTTACCTGTGCCTCACACAGTTGATGGACCTGCACTCCTCTCCAACAGAGTTTACAGCATCCCTTATCCTGGCCCAGGCAGCCTTCTTACCCGATGATCTGGCAGAAAAGAGTATGTCTTTTTCCTGGATGACGGCAGCCACCAGCGCACAGTTTTCATTATAGCTGAAACGGGGGCCCCGTGATATTCCTCCAAGAGGTGCCTCCTCAGTTGAGGAGTCTGTACTGGTACAGATGAGGGGGCTCCCGGGCAAATTCTTCCCAACAACCTTCCTTCTACCCTCCTCCCTGGGAGCCCCTTCCCTGCTTCTAGAACACCTACCTTCCCTCCCACCACCCTGCCTGGGCAAACCCTCCCCAACTCCACCCCCCTCCCCTCCCATAGTACGCCTACCTTCCCTCGCACCACCCTCCCTGCCCCTAGAACACCTACCTTCCCTCGCACCATCATCCCTTCCCCTAGAATGCCTAGCTTCTCTCGCACCACCCTCCCTGGCCCTAGAACGCCTAGCTTCCCTGGCACCACCCTCCCTGCCCCTAGAACGTCTACGTTTCCTCCCACCACCCTCCCTGGGCAAATCCCCTACAACTACCCCACTACCACCACTCTCCCTGGGGGACTCCTTGCCAGCCACAACCATCCCACTTCCACCACTCTCCCTGGGGGACTCCCTGCCAGCCACAACCACCCCACTACCACCACTCTTCCTGGGGGACCCTACACTGCTCTCCCTACCAGACATAATTTGCTCTCTCTCACACACTCTCACTTGCTTGTTCACACAGAAATTGCTTTCTCTTTGCTCACTCTCTCTACTCACACTCTGCTCACTCTTTGCTCCTAAACTCTCTGCTCCTAAACTCTCCACAAAGATGTGTCACAGGGGTGGGTTTATATAGTGTGCAGAATGTTGCATGCTGGTAGTGCTCCCTGATTGGCTGCACTAGCTGTGCAGAGAAAATCAAAATATCATCCATTTTGTAAACTGTATAATATATATTACACTAACACTACACTACTAAGTATTAGCAATTATTAACTAAACCCAAACCCCTTCTTTAACCCCTTAAGGACCAAACTTCTGGAATAAAAGGGAATCATGACATGTCACACATGTCATGTGTCCTTAAGGGGTTAAGATTAAGTGGTCTGGGTGCTTCTGTGGTCCACTAGCAGTGTAAACATTGTGGTTTAAAAAAGCAAAAACAAAAAAACACACACACATAAATGCTTATTTTTCCGAAGTTCGGAAGTCGCCGAAGTTGCCGAAATTCCGAGGTGTCGAAGTGCCGAAGTTCCGAAGTACCGGAGTCCCGAATTTCGGAATGCCGAACCGAACTGAATTTGTTCGCCATGCACATGTCTACTAGTGATGTGCATGGGCAAAAAATTTGGTTTGGAAATTCGAGTAAGTAAAAAAATTTGTTCGGTTCTGAACTTGTGGTGGCAATCCTGGCACTGGGAGGTGGGAGCCCTACAGATGTCTAAATGGTTGTCGTGGCAGTCCGGGCACTGGGAGCCCTACAGATATGCAAGTTGGTGTGGTGGCAGTCCTGGGATTGGGAGCCTCCTGCCCATTACTCTAGTGGACAGGGGGCTCCCAGTGCCAGAACTGCCACCACAACCACTTACACATCTTTAGGGCTACCGCCTCCCAGTGCCATGACTGCCACCACAACCACTTACATATCTATAGGACTCCCAGTGCCCAGACTGCCACTACAACCACACATCTATAGGGCTCCCAGTGCCAGGACTACCCCCACAACAAGTTACACATCTGCAGGGCTCCCAGTGCCAGGATTGCCACCACAACCACTTACACATCTATAAGGTTTCCAGTGCCTGGACTGCCACCACAACCTCTTACACATCTATAGAGCTCCCGCCTCACAGTGCCAGGACTTCCACCACAACCACGTACACATCTATAGGGCTCCAAGTGCCAGGAATTAGCTTATTGGTCAAGATTCCTGTCTTCTGTTTACCAATAAGAGCACGCTAAACTGATGAATAAGATCTGTAAATATAAAAACCACATAGAATAGTGCAGACTATCTGGACCAAAATATGTAATGGGGGAGGGTAGGGGAAAACAAACTCATTTGACAGAGCCCTATCACCCCTGGCTCTGGGTTTGAAATGCTTCACTTGAGAGGGAAGACTCCCATACTGGTAAGACTCCAAGTAATATGTTCACTGGAAGCTGGTGGTAATAAAAGCATGTATGCAGCAAACAGAAAGTCACTTCCGGGTTTCATCCATCCCGATCACGTGATCACTTCCGGATCCGCCTCTCTAGTGACGTATGTGTGACGCGTTTTGCCCGCCTAACCAGGCTTCTTCTGACGAGTGCTGTCACCCTGAATGTGTTATATTTTATAGCGCTCACACATTATTGTTTTTTTAAGATTCCTGTCATTACTCCCTCTCGCTTGTTTTGCCACTTTTCAGAAATTCAAAGCACTTCAGCACTTAGGTTCGGAACTTCGGCACTTCGGACATTGGTAAGCATCCGAATTGCACAAAATTAATCCGAATATGCATTCAGAACAAAACTAACTGCTCATGTCTAGTCTCATCTCCTACTCTGTTAATAGGCTTCTAAGCCATGCAGGAGGCTCCTGTTTGATTAAAATTTAATTTACAGAGTAGGAGATAAAAACATCTGATTGAAAACTAAACAATTTTTCATGCCGGTTGTGTCATACACAGCCAAGGGTGGTGTGGTGAGGGTTGCTCAAATAAAAACAAAAGTGATTTAACTTCTTAATGGCAGAGAATTGAACAGTGAGATTGCAGGGGCATGATCTATACACTAAAACTGCTTAATTAAGCCGAATTAAACAATTGTGCAACTAAACATACCAGTAGAAAAAACACTGATGTTATTTTAGCCACATTTATTTTCTGCTTTTTCTGTTATCTGCACAGAAGCTTAGATGCAAAGACACAGACGTACAAACACTGTCACATACAAATGCAAACACCGTTAAACAAAGAGCCACAATCTCTCTCACACACATACACAAATGTATTTTTTATTAATACTGTTTTGTGTGTGTGCTTTATTATTTTTTTCTTTAAGTCCACACAGTCTCCCTACCTTTTGGAGAGTTGGAGTGGATCCTTTTCTTAGGGTCCAGTGGGAGAGCTGCTCTGTGTATTGCCTGCAAAGATCCCTGTTGCGCCCTGTAATTACGCAAGCTTCCGACGTCACTACAGGGCTGTGCAAACAATGATCCCTAAGCAAAATACAAAGCAGAAGGTCGGCGAATTAACACAGGATTATTGGGTAGGCAGCGGCCCCAGCAAAGGGAATCCCTCAAAACCCTTTGCCGAGAACAAGAACATTTGATAAAGCCTGTAAAGATGAAAGGTGTTATGGACATTTAATATTGTGCATTTTAACTTATTAAAGTTTATTTGGTCACCTTTTTGTGCCAATCTCCTTTGTTATATGCACTTTCCCTTGTAATTTTAAGTTTTATACTTCAGGAGAGGCTAGTCTCCCTGTAATTATCCTACCTCCTCTAGATGGCCAACACAGGTACCTGCAGTATGTGGGGCCGGCTCTGTTCGCCTACCGCTGGGAGAAATTAAAAAAAAAACTACATGTCCCTGGACATTAATGGTGGCCTGTAGGTACATCATTTAAAAAGTTGTGGTCATTTATGAAGCTCCGAACTTATTGTACCAAACTGTTGGCCCTGCTCTACTATTTAATTCAATAATAAAATGATAGTGTAATAAATACTAGTTAATTCCAAATACTATGCATGATTTATTTGTTTCTCCTTAATGTGATGCATATAATATATTTTTTTTAACAATCTTTTAGAATTATTCTGTATCTAGATATGAATAGCGTAGATGTTGTTTTTGCACCAAATGTTGTACTAATAGCCTTATTTTACTGACATTCTACATTCTATTACTTAGAACATTTCAGATTTATTTTTTTTGGAAGCAGCACTGTAATTTCCATCTGAATAAACGCTTTCATATTGGTGCATAGCCCAGATAATTCCATAATAGCTTTTAGTTTTTCACCAGTCTAGCATGCTGGCAATCTTATACTCTTAAGAAAACAATAATATGCATGCTTTTTTTTTTTTTTTTTGCTTTCAATAATTGTGGAATTGCTGTGCGCACAGGACAACCTCCTTCATTATATGACAAAACATTGAACGCCAAGTATTTTATGCACTTGAAAATCCTCATTGCTCTAGTAGCAGAGAATTCTGATTTCTTATTTCGTAACATCACTTTCTGAAATCTATGGAATCTTTTGAATTGCCTGCCCGCTTTCCAATTAGAATATCACCAGATGTGTTCTATGTTGTTTCTGTGGTCTTTCTCCTCCAGAAGGCAGAATTTGTAACAGTCAAATCTAGTTTGTCGGAAGTCCACAAACAGGAGTTAAGTTGATCTATTGAAGTAAATTATTGGATTCTGAAACAAGAATGTTTATTATAATATATCTGCAGCATAAACGCAAAATAAACTACATATATATATATATATATATATAACAAAACGAAAACACACATCAGGAAAAAATGGCCCATGCAAGGAAGGGAAATAAAATAGAAATATGGTAACCAACAGGTAGAAATCACAGAAATGTAAAGTAAAATCTGAGTATTTTTACTGGGTATGTCTTGGTACAAAGATGTTAAAATTGTTTCATCTCTTGCGTGCATGTTTTCTCTTGTCCATTTCTTGGGCATGAAGTTATTGAGACTGTTTTGACTCAAGGTCTTCCTACCCTCAAAGTTTCCACCCCCTTGTGTATATTGATAAATTGACCTATTCCTCTACTATTTCATGTCTGGAATTATGACCGTTTATGTTGCTTAGAAAGAATGGTCCATATGCACCATTATCAAATTAGCACACTGGGGTCATTTTTCACTGTCCTGCATAGGGGAGGGCTGGCTGTATGTGACATGGGGAAATAACAGACAAATTGCCTAATTTTAGACCAAAACAGCGCACTCAATTTCTTAACTTTCTGTGAAATGTTTTATATTAATACTGCAATAAATGGACTGTAATAATAATAATCATAATAAAATAATATAGTTACATAATATATTTAGTATTGTGCCCACAAACCTCTCTATACTAGATGTCCTGGATACAATAACTGATTAGATATGGATGGTTCTAAATGGTTATTTGTATCTTGTTTTAAAGATTATAGTATCATTTTATTGGAGATAAAATTAATTTGAAGAGAGATGTTCTGGATATTTAATTTAAAAACGAGTGTGCCAATGGGATTAAATGCTGGACTAAATCTAATTAATATAATTTTATAGATATTTTTAGGTTTTGAATAAGGGTTACTAATGGAATACTTTTATCTGGGTTTTTATGCATGCTATAATTCTTCTAACCCTGTTTTATAATTATTTATGTATTAAATATATAACAGAAGGATTGTGTGAATTCCTCATTCAATGTAACTTCTTATTGATTGAAATGAAAATTTTATTAATTGAATTTGTATTTTTTCTTTTTTAATTCTTTATTTTTGAGTGCATAAAGGATAACAAATGCAAATGCGTGTGCCATGCCCCAACAGCATTTACCCGCTATAGAGTAGTAAATTGAATTTGTATTGATGTCTATAGAGCCACTGTTTTATATCTAGCACATTTTAGTATTACTTTTGGAGTATTTAATCAGGTTTTGGATGTTTGCTAATTGGTATCTTTTGATTTGCTGCATTGACTATAAAATGTTAAAAATAATTTTTGGGTTATTATGATAAGAATGTTTTAGGTTTTATTGTGATTTCATAGCATTGTACTTGCCTTATATAATTTATGTAATTCACATTTGAAGTAATGATACCGTATTTAATTGTGTTTTTTTAATATTGAATATATTTGTAATGGATCCAGCACGTAGGATATGTGAACCTTGAACAGAGGAGGAGTATCTCTTTAATACCCTGGTTTACCAGATCCTATAAATGCATTGAGAGTGCATGCTGTGCCTATCTCAAAAAGCCTGGATGTACAGGTGAAAAGCGTTGTCACCGGTTTAAAGGTTTACCACCAGAAACTATCCCTAATTGAGCAGTAATTCCATTTTGATGCATTCTGCGGTCTTACATGCTCCCAGTTCGACTCCAGAAGCTTACATCTTTGGGTAGACACAGGAACCGTGGATAGCTGGATGCTGAGTGCTTGACTTCATATGCTCACTCTGTGAATTATAGAAATATGATTCACATCTGCAAAATGATTTTTTTTTTTTAACCGTGTGTCTTTTTAGAATAAATGTATCAGAGTTACACAATATAATCTTTTGTATCTTTTTAAGGTACTGAGACACATCTGCATATCTGATAAAAAGTTGCGCGACTGAAATGCTTTTAAATCCCTGCTTCTCCATTGAAGGCTGTTGCTAGCATAACTGTATGTTCATTTAATGATTTTTGCTAATTTTGTTTTGTATGTTTTGGCACAGAGGTTTTTTATCTTCTGGATTAATCATATGAACGGGCACTTGTTGAACCCTGACAAGTGTGTCCATTAGGGATGGATCTACTCGGCACTTGCATAGTTGTGTTTTAAGTGTTTATGATGCATAGCAACTGTTTTTTTTTTTTTTTTTTAATTCTTTATTTTTGTAGTGCATGAAGGTATAACAGTGAATGTGTGGTACCCCGACGGCATTCCACACACGTTTTAATGACATTAATAACATTGGGGTATTTAGGTACTTTGCACATTTTTAATATATTAACATGAGGGGTCAACTGCATGCGCTGTAGCTTATAGGAATGTTCGACGCTTGAAACAAGGTAAAAATAGGTTACGTTATGCTTCAGGACTGTCAGACATTGCTAAACAGTGGGTCCTTGAGACCTTTTAAGATTCACAAGCATTTACTAGCCGTTCATCTAGCGTGGTTATAGCAGAGTAAATGCTACTAAGGACACTCGTAGTGAGTATTAAATATGCTAAGATTTGTAGTTAAGAAGTCGTTAGGCTTCAGTGAGGTTGTTATAAGTAGTTAAATAGGTCAGTATGCAGGCTATTCAATCAGGTCTAGCTCCCATCGACTGGTATTTATGCTGGTATAGATTTTTAACTAGCAAGATACATTTTGCAGTGTCGTTGCTTGTCTGATTAGTTATACATGGACAAATATAGATAAACATACTGTAGAGGGACAGAAAAATCAAATTAAAAATTTCTAGCAAGGGCTTCTGAGCATGTTATAAATCAGGGTAAACTATAGGTAAAAGTACATAGCTGTTTGCAAAACTCTGGCACGAACGGGTAAGTTCGGTTAAAGTTCAGCCGACCCCTGACATTGGGAAGCGCTGGTGCTCTGTCGGGCAGTTCTTCTGGGTCCCGAGCACACACGGGGGTCCACGCTTTTCCCCAGTGGGTCGTGAAGGGGTACTCCGCCGGTTTCGTCTCCCTGGGTGTTGCTCCGGTCTGCCTCTGCATTAGAGGCAGACCGGGAGCACCGGATCGGGCTGTCAGAGTACATGTGCCCGCTCTGACAGCATGCCAGAGCAGGCACATGTGCTCTGTATACTCACCTCCGCCTCCCTGCACTTCCTGGTTCTGTGTGAAGTGCAGGGAGACGGATCTTCAGTGATCCTGCCCCCTGGTGACAAAACAATAAAGTTAAATTAAAATCCAACCCCCCTTTACCCCCCCTTTACCCATTTTAATATAAAATTAACCCCTTCCCTGCCAATTGATCACTGACTACAGTGATCAATTGGCAGGGATTACATTTTACTATGATCTGATTTTTTTTTTTAACCCCTGAGGGTTAATTATTATTTTTTTAACCCTCAGGGGTTAAATTTATTTTATTAATTAATTTTAATTTTTTAAAGTTATAAATTTAGCTAGCTGGGGAGGGTGGAAGTTAGTGGGGAATTGGGGGATTTAGTATTAGGCTAACTAGGGGTTAATGTTAAAAAAAGTTTAAAAATAAGCTTTAAAAAGTTAAAAAATTAAGTTAAAAAAAAGTTTTAATAACGTTCAAGTAAAAAATGTAAAAAAATAAACCCTTTACCCATTCCAAATAAAAATTAACCCCTTCCCTGCCAGTCGATCACTGCCTACAGTGATCAAAATACAGATCACAGTATTATACTGTGATCTAATTTTTTTTTAACCCCTGACGATGAACTTTTATTTATTTTTTAACCCTCAGGGGTTAAATTTATTTAATTAACTAATTTAAATATTGTATAATTAAATATTTTGCTAGCTGGGGTGGGTGGGAGTTATGGGAAAATGGGGAATTTACTGTTAGTGCTGCTTACTGCTAGTTAGGGGTTAACGTAAAAAAAAAGCTTAGAAAAATGTTAAATCTGTAAAAAAAATTTACGAAAGTTTAGGAAACTTTAAAAAAATTAATAAGCAAAACAAAAGTTTAAAAAATAGTTTTAAAAAGTAAAAAAAGTTTTAAAAAGTAAAAAAATACATTTAATAACGCTCATTACCACTACACCTGGTACAAGCTAGCGGAAAAATGATCCCACGCTAAGGTTCAAAATATGCCTTTTAAAATACCCTGGGATGTCTTCTTTAAGAAATGGTATGGCTTTATGGGGTATTTGGTTTATATAGCCTGGTAAAATACTCTAAAATGGGACATGGGCACAGCGTAAAAATGTAAAGTTTGAAAAAAAATGGAATGGCTGTGTCCCAAATGTGCCCCTCCGATGTCCACATATACCTGGCAAAGGTACATACGGGGGTATTTTTGTACTCAGCTGAGCAACATATGAAGTATTATACAGTGGTAGTACACATATGGTTTGCAAAATATACTGTGCAAACTCACTTTGTGTGTCAAAAAGGCAGAAAAAAACGCTTATTACCACTACACCTGGTACACGCTAGCGGAAAAATGATCCCACGCTAAGGTTAAAAATATGCCTTTTGAAATACCCTGGGGTGTCTACTTTAAGAAATGGTAGGCCTTTGTGGGGTAGTTTGAATTTAAAACCTGCGAAGATGCTTGGAAATTGCACTTAGGCCCGGCGTCAAAATTCAAAGTTCGGTAAAAACTGATATGGCTTGGTCTCCTATATGGCACTGTAGCTTCACGAAATAGTGCCATAGACATACAATGGGGGTGTCCTTTTACTCAGAAGACTTAGCTGAGCATAATTTGGAGGATTTGAACTTAGTGGCACATATGAAATATACAAAATGCCCAGCAAAAATGCAATCCGTATGTAAAAAATGCACAAATTTTTTTTTTACCACATACTTTGGCATGTAATGGTAAAAAAATGGGGGCATGTTAAGGCACAATATGCACCTTATGAGATACCCTGGGGTGTCTACTTTTACAAATGGTAGGCCTTTGTGGGGTTTTTTTGAACAGTCAAACTGTTATAATACCCCAAATGGAAGCATAGGCTCATTAAATCCGTCTCTCAAAATTCTACTGTGAATACTGAAAAGGACAGGTCTCCTATATGGCACTGTAGCTTCACGAAATAGTGCCAAAGACATACAATGGGGGTACCGTTGTACTCAGCAGAAGTAACTGAACACATAATAAAACTTTGTACAGGAATAGCACACACCAACTTTACAAAATACACATGAGAAGTGCTTTGTTATAAGTTTGTGTGCGAAAACCCCCAAAAAACACAATTTTACTCCAATATTTAGCAGAGGTTGGCGGTAAAATGGCTACGTAGAAAGTGTCAAAACAACCTTAGGTAAATAGCCTGTGGTGTCTACTTTATATAAATATATACTTTTGTGTGGCAATTTTGTTTTCTTTTATGGCTATAAAGCTTACAAGACAAACATACCAAATTCTAAAATCGCTCTATATTAAAAGTTTATTTTACTCCTTGTGCTTTGTGACCTGTAACTACCAAAAAAAACTGAAAATCCCAGACACATTATATATTCTGTAAATCAGAACAACTAAATGAATTTATTTTTAATTACTTTCCTTAACCTGCACTAATTAGGCACACATTATTATTGCAAAAACTGTAAAAAAAAAATCAAATTTTTTCATTTTTTTTGCATTTTTCTGTATTTTTTTTATAATAAATAAGCATGTATATATATATATGTTACATCAAATGAAAGCCCTTCCTGTCCTTTAAAAAACGGTATATAATATGCCCGGCCGGACGCGGAGGGGGGGGCGGGGGGTGACGCTGTACCCCCTAAAACACGAACGACGGACTGATCACCTCAACCCCCACCTCCCCTACCCCTCTTTCCCTCCCTCTACTTCTCCAGTCCCCGTAAGCTTTGTTCATACAGGCCCGGTGCGGACTGCACTCACATAGCTTGATGTAATAACAAATCCTCTCAAAACAATAAAAATAAAAACTAAACCTGAACAGTCAAAATAGCGCACGATTCAGACTTACAAGCCCCTCATTAGCACAGAAATGGTAGATTAAAGTATATGCGCAAGCAGGCTATTGCAAGGAGGCATGAAGAGACCGATGACCCCAGAGACTGCTGACAACCATTCACCCTTCATGGCCTGAACGTATGACTGGACCTGACGCAGAGGACATACAAGACCAATCTGTCTGACTAAGGACAGACAAAGACGAGAGTGGTACTGACCTATTAAATGGTCAATAAGAAACCAATGTACAACTTAAACCCTCCCTGCGGAGAAATTAGGGAACTAGCTTCACAGATGAAAAGAGAAAGGGATCAAAACAGTACTAGGGCTCAAAATACACACAATGTATCCAATATGTTTGCCGACAGAGCCTTAAACTGCAATACCTTCTGTGTTTAAAGCAAGTTGAAGCTAGCATATACCCAAGTCTCGAATGCTATAATATCGACACGAAACACGAATGGCAGTGCTTGAAGTCATATCAGGCTCACACAGAAATGGTAAATTAAAATGGCTGCGCAAGCAGACCGCTGTTAGGTGACATAAAAAGACCGATGACTCCAGGGTTGGCTGACAACTTATCCCCCGCTAAGACCTGACTGTATAGCAGGACCTGGCACAAAGGACACATGAGACGGAACAAAAAACCTGACTAAAGACTGAAAAAGGTGAGAACAGCACTGACTCGAAAACACAGACAAAAAGGAGCCAGCTAATACCTTTGGTCCACTCTGAAGAGAATTTAGGGAACTAGCCCCACAGATGGGCAAACAAGGGGAACGTAATAGACCCATGGACTGTAATACACACAATGTATCCTATATGTTTGGCGACAGAGCCTCGAATTGCATTACCTCTTGTTATTATGTTGAGTTAAAACGAATATGCACACATGTATCGCATACTATAATACTGATATGTAACACGAATGCTATTTTCCGAAGTTGTATTTTGACATTGTAACGAAGCAACCTTTGTTCATCTTTCAATAAAAAAAGAGATTGACTAAAAAAAAAAAAAAAAAAAAAACGGTATATAATATGCGTCGGTGCAATAAATTAGTCAAATGCAAATTGCAGTTGAACGCAAACAGCAAAAAATGCAAAAAATGCCGTTGTCACAAAGTGAAAGACAAGCTTCCGAAGCTCTGTCCTTAAGGGGTTAACCTAAAAAGGTGGTTGTTGTTTATTTATTTATTTTTGTTTTTTCTTACAGGATTATAGCAGACTGTAAACACGCCATGCCCTTAGAGAGAAGAAAAATTACACACGTGTCGTTGGTTTTAAGCCAGATGCAGGAACATATGTTCCACATAAAGCTGATGAGTAAGATATTTAATATGAATACCATTATTAGAATGTAGCACGTAACATTAAGAAATATCTTAAATGGTTAGAATAAAAAACAGGGAACTGGAGATGGGGGAAAAAAGGATCCTACATTAAATGTTTAGATAGTCGATTTGCTTTTATTTGTTTAACTATAGTTTTGATTTAATCTTTAGGATATAGTTCCAGTTTACACGTATTAAGTAATAGGAATTGTTTGTGGTTCAAAAAGTTGGAGTTTGCTAGCAGTTCGTTCTTTCGATTATATCTGCTGTTGGACTGGCTGAATATTGTTACATTAACAGGCTTATTCACTAAAATGAGAATTAAAAGTGAATATCATATTAAGGCCCAAGTAGCTGAGCTGAAAGAATAGTTTAATTTTTCCAGATCGGCTATTTTTGCCTTGAAGTTTAAATTCAATTTGAATACAATTTGAATTCTCACTTCAGTGAATGACCATGTCAGACTGTGCATTCTGTGAAGCGTTGTTAGCAAGCCATCTTAGACCCGACAGTCTGCACCCGGGTAATAGACAGTGGTTTACCTGCTTATGTGCTATAAAATTCCATAGAATCATAGATTGTATAGCTTCCACATGTCCCAAATCTGGTGGGTTAGACCCTAATTTTGGGACCTTATCTCATTATACTAGGTATTTCTCTGGCATGCCATTACTGGGGGCACCAGAGAAAAGTCCACAGAACGTGTATGACCAAGCAAGACGATTACAGTGCATTTCTGGCAAAAAAAACAAAAACGCTTATAGGAATACACCAAGTACCATAACAACTACAGCGTGCTTGACCACATGTGCAAAATCAAACCATTCTGATATGGCTTGACTCCTTACAAT
Organism: Pelobates fuscus; assembly: GCF_036172605.1. Lineage (NCBI taxonomy): Eukaryota > Metazoa > Chordata > Amphibia > Anura > Pelobatidae > Pelobates > Pelobates fuscus. Next base: position 54,712,615 of record NC_086318.1, on the reverse strand, counting down.
TGAGGGGTGATAAGGCACTCCTGACACCATAGCAGCTATATAATGCGCTATAGTGCTTCTGGTGCTTGTAACCTTTATCAGTGCTTTGTACGTGGGCATCTGTGTTGGTGATCATGCAGGGAGGGTATGATGTCGGAATAACACACGTGTCGGTACGTGTCGGAATAACACACCTTTTATAATGAACATGTTCAAAAATGTCTAGCAGGTAGCCTTAAATAGCAAATTAACCAATCCGGCAATATGTAGAGTTACAGTAAACATTACAAATAAAGTGATTCTCCAGGCTGGAATTGGCTAGAAGTGGCTGTATTAGCAATAGATCCACAAGTCTTGCAGGGTGCACTGCTTAGATTTGGACGTAATCAGCCAATCAGGAAACTTCAATAACTTTCTACGGCAAATGCTGCAGTCGTCCCATAAATTCCATCACTATTCTGCTGGAGATTGTGTGGTTTAGTTATTTGTAATTTTCAAATGTAACAAAATGAGTAGTAATGTATCCGGAATGCCCCTTTAACTATCTCTGCAGTACTATACTGAAGTACAATAAACAAGGAAGCATTTTTAGAAAGTGGGAGCTAAGATAGAGGAGGTAGGGCTATGACGATGAATAAATACAAAAAACTCTTTATAATATATTATTGTTGGTAGCCAGATTGTCTCGTTAACTAGGAATATGACCGTTTTTATTGCTGTCTAAACAATGGCTGTAAAGCACAGTTTCAAAAAGAATATGTCCTGTTCTCCAAACAAGCATGTAACGAATGTTCCTTTTTTTTTTAATATGTTTGTGTTTTGCTATTTACAAAAATAAACCTAGAGCTAAAAAAAATAACTTTTAATACATTGATTCGTTAAATGCTTTGCAAATAGGAGATTGAAGATTTGCTTATATTGAACAAATATGATGTGATGTACACTCTCTTACTTTATCTCAATCATGTCTCGTACCTATTGTACTCTGTTTATACATATAAAAGTCTACTTAAATGAACCTTGTCCAAAAAAAAAAAGTGTGTTGCAAAAATGATGGCGTTGACATTCTTTTTACATCTTTTAAAGTAATGCACTGCAATATAAGTAGGCTCTATATAATAATACAAGAATAAGTCTATATTCGCTGATTTTCAGTAAATACAGAGCATGCCAAGTTTTCATCCTTTAATTCCTCAATAAGTACTGGGCACCTCTGCCCGTTTATTTACTGTGGACCAGGACTATTGTTTGGCATCTCATTGGCTGCCAGTTGTTGCCTACCTTGCCTACAGTGCCTGCCAACAGCTGCCATGATAAAGCATTCGTACAGCCGTGCCCTAAATGAAACCCAGCATTAGATTTGTTTTATGCGTACAAGTATTCTAAGTGACAGCATATGCCAACATCATAATACAAATCTATCATCGGCAAGTCACAAGGTAATTAACCTTGTCAGTGCATGGGGGGGTTTCCTGAAGTGTTGGCAGCTGGGATACTAGTCGCGAAAGCGTGTTTATTTGTGAAGACATGCGTCCGCTTTAGTGCAATAATGAGAATTAGATGTTTTCAGATGTGTGTTTCATACTCGAGAATGTTGCTGACATTAGCAAATGAAACTAATTTAGCATCTTATGTAACTCTGTACGATTACATAACATACCCTGCTAAAACCAGAATTTACTGATAAACCATTAAATGAATAATCTGTCGGAGGAAATTAAATTAAAAAAACAAATAATAAATATATATATATTGAGAGAAAGTAAATGCAACACTCTACTTTCTGCTAACCAACGCTATACGTAGAAAAACCAAATGAAAGAAATTGGCAAACTCACAGGACTTAATAATTGTGCAATAACTGTTTTGATCCCAAACTGCGAAGTTTGCATCCATTTTGAAAGAAAATGTTGACATTACTTTGCTTCAATGTATCCATTTCTTGAAAGGTTGCAAGCCTTTAACCCCTTAAGGACACATGACATGTGTGACATGTCATGATTCCCTTTTATTCCAGAAGTTTGGTCCTTAAGGGGTTAATAGATGTTCTAGATCACTTTGCCCCTTTGTGGTGGTCGTCTCTGGGAAAAGCTTGACACATGTCTACATGTCTACATGTATGTTCTTATTACTCATTTGTTATATGATCATATTATCACACCCAAGTTCTCTTAATAAGCTTATATGTATAGGTGGTTCAGCAATATCCTTTTTTAAGTATGGTTTAAACTACTATACATAGTTAGATTGGTTTATACTATATTCTGCAGTTTAACTGGTGTTTGGTTGCAGGATCTAAATTTTCTTTTCTTCATTCACCTCTTGACATCACTCACCCCTTTAGATTTTGAGCTTGTTTGGCCAGGGCCCTCTTCAGCTACTGTTCCTGTATGTCATATGTGTTTTGTTAGAATGAAATGTTGATCTTGCTTCCTATCGTACAGCGCTGTGGAATATGTTGGTGCTATGTAAATAACTGTAATTGATTGTAGCGTCGTGTCACTATGGCAACTCAACAACAGGACGCAGACACGTCATCACGGGGTGACATCTGTATCTTGCACCAGGTCTCACTGCAACATAGGTGGGGCTGAAATGTTTATTGAGGCAAACTTCACAGTTGAGCATTCAAACAGTTTTTGCACATTCATTAAATCCTGTGAGAGCTCAATATTTTTTTTTCCATTTGATATATATTTATAATTCAAATCTAAATCGCTGCAAATTTTTTATTTCTGTGGGAAAAGCAAGTCTTATGGCTTGACTGGTGTGCAGATTTTTGTTTAGCATTGTATTAACTATCCACAGACTTCAATTTGAAGGGGTTTTCAGTCACAATTTTCCCCCACCATAAGATTTTTGTTTTTTTGCTTCCCAAGCACTGCCAAGCCTCAATAAGCAAACCAGTGACCAACCTCATGCTGGCTTTGCATCTTTTCCTAAGTTGTGTTTCAGCAAACACAGACTCAAAGGAATCCATGTTTGAAATGGAATGAGGCAAAAATATGATTCTTTGTTAAACTCATTTGCATATGCCCACCCAGAATCCTTTGCGGTAGTAACATCACTGCAAATTTGGGATTTCTGTGGGAAAAGCAAGTCTTATGGCTTGACTGGTGTGCAGATTTTTGTTTAACATTGTATTAACTATGTGTGTGTATATATAATATATATTCATTTTCTTGTATATATACAAATGTGAGAGAGGCTGAACTTCATGAACACATGTCTCTTTTCAGCTATGTAACTAGAGCATTCTAGACTGCTTTTTGAAATGGTATGATGTGGCTTTTTTATCTTTCTGTACCTCCATGGCAAAATACATGAGAAAGCTTACCACCCACAAAATTGTGCGCCCAAGCTTGGACACTAAATGTAGAAGATTCCCAAAGGCCAGTGAGTTTTATGAACCCTTGAATAATCAGAAGCAACATCCAGGTGCCATGTTCTCGGACAGGAAAGATAGTCGTGACGTATTCCAAACCCCCAACAAAGTAACAATTATCTACATTTATAACCGTTCCAGGAACTACATGTTGCAATGTAGTGACGACGTGATCCAGCCACGGCAGGTGATGGCTTTGTGCAACCAGTGTTTTTAGACCTTGTACAGTTTGACCTAAATGAGACTTCTTAAAGAACTGTCAACCACCTAATATCAGGAGGAATTTAAGCAACGGCAATCTATTTCATAGCAACGTGATGAGCAATCATTAGATATAAAAGTGAGACACTGAAGTGACTGCATTTGAAATTGTAGAGCATCTTAGAACAACTGTGCTCTTAATTCTAGAAATATATAATCATATACGATCTAACCGCTTTCGAACAGAGAATGAATCCTTAGGACAGAACACTAGGCAGTACAACAATGTTGATCTTGCTAGAAATAAACTGTGGAGCCGTTCAATTTAAAATAGTTGTCATGGAGCCAATGTTTAAAATTATCCACAAGAACAATCTGACAGGTGGAAGCCTTCTGTTTCGGCGGTCCGATGCTAAGCTGATTATTGCAGGCAGATGAAGTCACACTTTTCTGTGTTGATGGCATCTCAGACATTTTCATGGAACGATTTTGCTAGATAAAAGAACTTAATGGAATTTTTCAATCAGTTTATATCAGAATTCTACTTAGAAAAGAATAAGGCATAAAAGAATTAGGTGTGCTTTTTTTGTTTTGTTTTGTTTTTTTATTCATTGATGACAGCAGTGGAAGACGACAGATTTGTAAAAAAAAAAAAAAAAATCTAGATTTATAAAAAGGCTTTATTTAGAACCACAATGCATGTTAATGCTGGGTGACGTAGTGGCGGGCTTAACATAATATGGCATCATGGAGTAACTGAATCCCCATATTTGTTTACTATGATAGGTGATTTTAAGTAGCCTTTGTAAAATGTAAAACTGTTATTTTTTGTACCTGTTTCTTAATCTGTGTTTTGTACGATATTTTGATATTTATTGCAGCAAACTATTGAAAAATGCATGTTCTGGGTGCACCCCCCCACTTCCCCACCCTCCCCGACCCCCGTTTCAACCTCCAACCCATTGGGTTTACAAGCTTTAAGGCGATCGAAGCATGATAGAAGTTTTAGGTTTACAAAAGATGGGGGTCTACCTTTTGGGCGCACCTTGTGTAAGGTATATTGTTAGTTGCTGTAAATCGTAGTTACTACACAGTAGGTGGTCTAGCATGGACTTGTCCTATCTTTGGAAACTAAAGATGTAGAGAGCATTAATATTTTTATATGGCATTTTCAGTTGTTGTTTATTTTTTTTTTCTTAGGCACAAAAGCCAATATTCTTTTCATGTGCAGGTTTTTGGCTATTATTAAATTATATTTCTTCTTAAAGTGTTTGTTAAGCCTGTTTTTCCATCTGTGTTGGATGGTGTGTGTGTTATTTACCAAAGTGTGAATCGTGTTGAACTGACAACTGACTTGGTAAATTTAGTCCAATATAGCAATTTAAAAAATATACCAATAAAGCATACGCCGGTTATTTTAGTGCACACTTTTTGAAGCCTTTGTCATCTCATTGCTTTTTAGTGAGTACATGTTTTATTCATTCTGGTTAGGTTTGGATGCTAGATTTCATTGAATAATAAACTGAATATTTCTAAAAGAAACTCTGTCAGAGCTATTAATAGGTGTGTCAGTTCTCTGTACCGTAGTGTAGATTAAAGTACTGCTGTGCATTTTTATTATTTGAAGAGCAGATCAAAGACTCAAAGAGAAAACCGTGCGCCCATCCCTTTATCATTGTTTTCTTTTATTTTGTTTTTCAAATTTCATTAGCGATTTATTTGAAGTTCTTCAATAAATGAACACTAAATAGTAATACGTGTAACGAACATGAGATCTAGCCTAATGGTGTCATTTGTTATTCAGTGGGGCCGATACAATTCTCCCTTTAGTTAACTAATAATTTATTTTTTAATGTGTAGGATACACCGTGCCATGCTTAGTTAGTCCTATGTTTTAGCTTCTATTCCAGTAGAAGGTATTTGTCTGTTGTTATTTAAATAGCACTAACTATACCTTTCCTGGATTACGAACCTTTGGCATTACCTGTGCATCATATTCTGTCCTACACCCTACAATTCTGACAAGCTCTCGCCAGCCTCCAGGGTATTCTTTGTTGCAGCCAGGAAGAAGGGCACGCAGCCTTTTTCTACTGAGATCTGCAGAGAGGGAAAATGTCCCTGTAACTTCAAAACTTCCACAAACTTTAAATTTCTCCAAAGAACTGGTTATCTGTATCGCTAAACCAACCATAACTGCAGCAACAGATACAACTGCTACAACAGCTTAACGGTTTGCTTTTTATGTCCAAATACATAACCTTGCGATTGTATTGGTTCAGAATCTGGGCTTTACCCAAAAATCACAATGTATTCTTCATATAAATAAACAGTTATTACTTTTTTAATAGATATGTCATGTACAACTTAAAACCAATCTGTTAGATAAAATGTTAACTCGAAATTTACCATGGTCGTACAAATCAAACGGTCCGGTTCATGTCACAAGTATTTGATGTTCATAGATCCACTTGACACCCATTGTGCAAAGCTATAGTGCACCTGTTAAATGTCCATTCCTTACATTATTATTATAATTAGCATTTATATAGCGCCAACACATTCCGACGCACTTTACAGGGAAGTGGAGACAACGTTTCGGCTCCTCCCTGAGCCTTTATCAAGTCTGTCTCCACTTCCTTGTTTCAAATAAAGACTGCCTTTTAGAAGTAACCGCAGGTGTGCCTGGAAATTTTTTTTTTTCCCCCATTCGATGTCTTCAGGGATTGTCCCCCCCCTTTCTGGAGCTACCTGCAGGAAGCATTCCCCCTTTTTTCTAGTGTGTGCATTTTACTCTTGTTTTTTTTTTTTGCAAACAACCCATTCTAAGCAGTCCTACAAGGCTTTGAGACACCATCATCAAACATATAATGCAAGGAAATCACTACACTATTCATCTGTTTCAGAACACAAATGTATATAATGTATAAAGCCTTTATTTATCCAGTCTGTAAGCAACTGTACACATTAGTGTGGCTGAGAGTGCTGCTGTTCACGTGTGCGCAAAAGGGAAAGAGTAAGTGATTGAGTCAAGATTTTTTTATTTATTTATTTTTTTAGATATAAAGAAGAATTCAGGGCATGACAGGGAGATGAATAGGGAAGGACACGGGGAATAAATGTAGCGATTCAGGCACTGTCCCAGTGATGGGGAAAAAAATGCTAATTATGAAAATGTATAGAGCCCCTGATTTTATCGGCAGCACTACTAGACCGTTTGAGCTTGAATACATGTGGCCAATCGCTGTCAGATTGGATTCCACTCAATATGTTCGAGGTACAGTTAAAAGGCTTATAGGAACATTTAACCAATACAAGCTGCTGGCTTGACATCATTAACAACTAATCTGCAGCTGTGAACATATTGACAATTATTGGTCATATCATTGTAATTTGCCCCATATTCCTTTAAAACTGTGGTTTAAAAACAAAATTCTAAATCGTCGTCAAGAAAGGTTTGAAATGCATTTAAGGCTTGAAATGACCTTTTCAAATTGTGAAGAACATCTTACCGTTTATTGAATTTCATTGACTCAGAAATATAATATATAGATATTCATTTATTTATTTTCAGAAAATGAATTCTGTTTCATTTCTTCACAAAATTGATATGAATGAAAGGCCATGGACAGTTTTTACCCTGAGAGAATCTCTGACATTTCTCGGTAATAGAATGTGGCTCTTTATTCTGTAATTATAAATATCAAATATATATTATTTCTCACTTTATGGAGTTTTACAAATCTAAATGCCTGGAAGAATACATAGTGGTACACATCCCCGAAGAGGCACAGCCTGGAGATAGCCTCCAGTTAAAATGATGCAGGATTGCTTGATCTGTCTATGAATGTAGGTTTATCTAAGGTTTTATAAAATAATTGGCAATACAAACTCTAAATGATATTATGGTTAGGCAGGGGTGTTGCTAGGGTTAAAAAACACTCGAGGCTTGAGCACAAACATAATTTGGTGACCTCTTTCTGCTCCTGGCTGCCGACTCCTGCATCATAGAGTTCTCTTTACCTAATGCCTGCGTTGACCTCTAGGTGGTCAGCACAGCGCACAGATAGTCAAACATGGAGGGTAATTCTGCCACTCTGACCTGGGTAAGCCAGCCCACAGCCCTGCCGCAAAGGATTGTAGGTTAATTGACTATTGCCACAAAGTATTGTAAGTAAACTGACCACTGAAGTTCCTTCACACATGGCAAGTGATTTCAGAGTGCCGGAACTTCAGCAAGAAACATGTGAATAGCGGAGTCCCCGGCCAACCCTTAGGTTTGGTCACTTGTATTAGCTGAGAACCACTAAAATGTGCCTCTGTTCCATATCCCCACAATATTGAGAACAAAAAAAAAAACCAACAAAGGAAAGGCTACATAGTGACTCATAGACTTGTGCATGGTGAAAACATTTGATGCTGCCGAACCACTTCATCTGAAAATAAAATAATCTTTGGGAACGTCAAATTTCAGCCATATGGCAGTTCAGCTTGCCGAATTTCATTAATAAAAAACAATTTGTAAAACTGATCAGGCAAACAAAAAGGGCGTGTAAATGGAAATGGGTCAATCAGTGTACTGTAAAATATATAATAATATTTGCAGTACACTGATAGGCATATTAACCCCTTAAGGACACATGACATGTGTGACATGTCATGATTCCCTTTTATTCCAGAAGTTTGGTCCTGAAGGGGTTAAATAGAAACAGAGGGAAGGAAAGAGTAGGAGAAGTAAAAACACAATATATGCTGGTGAGATAGCTCAGTGGGCTAATGCATCATCAGTAGAATATGTTCAACCCTTGACTCAGCCCTTCATCCTACTGAGGTAGATAAAATGAGTATCATTAAATTGGGTAATAGTAACAACCCCTGGGTGTTGGGCTAAGGTGACATCCCCAGTTGTTACTTTCCATCACTTGGAAACCAGAGTAATCTGAATGTCCCTTTCCTGGTTACATATTTTGTTATAATTTATTATTATTAATAATATATATATATATATATATATATATATATATACATATATATACCTGTTTCTTAGCAGGTCTTAATATAAGACAAATGCAACCAGGGGTTCAGGGAGCCCAAGCAAATGCTTGCCCAGAGTCCAAACCTTATTAAAGGAACACTATAGGGTCAGGAACACAAACATGTATTTCCCTGACCCTATAATGTTAAAAACACCATATAGCCACCATGGCCTTCGGTTGCCCCTCTAAATATAGTAAAATACCTTTATTCCAGTCCTCTGCTGCTGGCTCTGCCCCTGATCTGCCTGCTTAGCTGACATCATTTGAAGTGGTTTTCTCAGCCAATCACAATGCTTTCCCAGAGGAAAGCATTGGATTGGCTGAGACTGTCAATGAGGCAGATCAGAGACAGAGCCAGCACAAGCCAAACACAGCCCTGGCCATTGAATCAATGCATCTCTATGAGGAAAGTTCTGTGTCTCCAAGAAGAGGGTGGAGACACTGAATGTCAGTCACACTGCGGAGCACGGCACCAGGAAGCAACTCTAGCAGTCATCTAAGGAGTGGCCACTGGAGTTGTCACTAGGCTATAATGTAAACACTGCATTTTCTCCGAAAAGAAGATATTTACTGCAAAAAGCCTGAAGGGAATGATTACACTCACCAGAACAAATACAATTAGCTGCTGTTGTTCTGGTGACTATAGTGTTCCTTTAAAGACGGCCTTGACCTGTCTCCTGCTTAGCCTCTTAATTCCTATATAAGCAGTAAGGGTGTACTTCGTTTTTCCCACATGGCTTCTCCATTTTAGCTTTATTTTTGTTAAATAAATCTGAGGTTACATTTACCTAATTTTAAGACCTGCTAAGAAACAGATGATTTTTATTAAGTCTTGATATGTAAAGCCATACAATTCAAAGAGGGGTGTACTTTCTTACTTTATCTGAAAATAAAAACAGCATTTAGTGGCTGTCCCTAGCTATCTATAATCCTTTTTTTTTTCCTATTAATCATCTTCTTTTTTCCCACCAATTCTGATTCACAAGTCAAAATGAACATGACCGTCCATTGCCCATTTCGTTTGGTTCGTAAGTCAGCTAAATGTTGGGTCAGAGTTCAGGAATCCCAAAGAAATCCTGTGTGGATCCAAAATCCTCAAAGGAACTTAAACATCACACTTTTCCTTATGAAAAAGTGCCGTTTAGTAAATTACTAATGATATAAAATGTAATTTGATGGAACATTTATATATAGATATATAGCAGGCAAAAAAACATCACCTGCAAAACACCACATAAAAGGGGGAACAAAAGGGAACAATACAACTCTAAAAACTTGCTTTGAAGTATCTGCTTGAGTTCTTTGATACAGAGTTTTTCTACATAGACTGATTTCATTTCTCTTGTATGAGCTTTTCGGCTTATTTGCCAGCTTTCATTCCGAATACGGGTTTGGCAATTAACTAGGGTACTCGTAATGTGTCCTCCCGAGTTTCCAATAGGTTTAGGAAAATCCCTCTTCAAGTGTCAATTAATGGACTGCTCAGTTTATTGCATAAAATTTTATCAATATACTGCATACCTTCACCTGGCAGGAAGGCAACATTTTGAAGCAAATCGTGCCTCAGTGTAACAGCCCACCACATGTTGAAGGCCGATAAGCAATCATACAATGCCCCCCTAATCATTAGTAAATTGTAATCCTATATATCCCCGTAGCCTTTAGTAACCCCTAATTGTATGTCCCCTTTTCTCTAAGCCTAAATCTCCTAAACTAATCGTGTGAGATACCATTCATTACTGGTGTCATTACAGCTGTGTATCTGGCACTGGATTGACTCTCTGCGTTACATAAGGAACAATTATGAAGCTGTATTTTTCCTCCACTTTTTCAGATCACTTTTTTAAGGGATTCTTTCAATGGCACTAGTATACGGTTTTGTTATTTTTCCCTATAATATAATATTAATTATAAACCTTCAGAGAATAATAAACCTCCAGGGATTCTGAAAAGACATTTATTACTCTCATGTAACCATGAAATGGGTCCCCGGCTTCTGCAAGTATTGTAACCGCATACTGATGAAATATACACGCTAATGCTATGAACTACTTGCTAGAATAAATAAATCCAATTGTTTGTATGCAAAGCCCTCTCCTGGTTATAGCTGTCACGTTATAAAATAATACAATCAACAAACATGATAGTTAATGTACAATGCAACACACTATATACTGTTACATTTATCTGGCACAATGGATCTTCAATTAAAAAAAAGGTTTGGCACGTGTATATTCCTAAATAAAATAAAAACATTTCCAAAGATGAGAATTACATATTTCACTTGAAAATGAGGCAGAAGGAGTGATTCATAGAAATGGTAGCATGTGTTGTGAAAATTCCTGCCAATCCGAGCGTTCTTACATTGCCAGCCATCACAATCATTCTTTGTACATTGAACCGTGAAAGATTGGTTGGCGTTGTTGGCAAAATATCCCAAGCATGTCCAGACATTCCACAACTGTTGTCACAATTGCAAAAGGGACATTAGCATTTAGAATTGTAACAGTGCCACCGAAATATACTTAATTAAGGCAACAACAATAATTCACAGTTAAAAAATAAAAATAACTAATAGGCTCTAACTGTGTATGGTAATTGTATCATACATGTTAGAAGACCACTCCATGGACCATAACGTTTACATGTTGCTGTAAGGGTGATGGTTCAAAGAGTGCCATGGTGTTCCCCATTAGTCGACCCATTTTACAACAGTTTGACATTTTACCTGGGGTTTGTTGGGTATCGTTTAAAGTCTTCACTACTGACAATGGAGAGACAGAAATTCTCTGTCATTGGCTGAGAGTGATCAGTTGATGCTCTCATCCAGTGAACTGGTCTTCACTACTGCTCCGTCACAGTGAGGTAGGGAGTGGCTCGCAATGGACCCCAGGTAACGAGTTAAACTGCAGGTTAGGGGTCTCCAGGCAACTCCAGACACCATAACCACTACAGCAAGGTTATATTAGTTATGGTGGTTAGAATATTCCTTTAAAGGATGCTCATGTGTGTGCACTGCAGTTAATTAGTTATGTCAGTTTTAATGTTCTAGAGTCATGTAAAGTTGTGTGATATACTTGTAAAGTAAAAAACAAAAACAATATAGTTCTAGGAAAGCTATAATCAATAGTTACAGTTAATTCAATGTATATTAACTGTAAACTCATATGATAAGCAGGAGCAGACTGTAAGGTAAGAAAATGTCCTGCCGAGTAATTTGAAGAATACTTTCACTGCTCAAAAATGAAAATTCCAAGAGATATTTATAAAATCACTGGATCATCCCCATTCCATGTTACACGTGGATAATATGAGGGCGTGTTTAGTATTATTGACTAAGGCTACCTGGCATGTGCATTCAACCTTGGGCAACTGATCCTGTTTTACCTGTAGCAATGTCTGACTGGAGGGCTCAAGCACCAAGATGTAGGTCGGTCCTTGACGATGTGCAGTCAGAGCAACAGAGCTGAGTATAGGTACATTACCTTAGCTGAATTCCAAACTCTACAAAGGCCTTAACAGGCCAATACATTTTCACTTTTTTGTCTGATGTTCCAATTAACAGTCAATTGTAATATTCTGTAGTCAATGTGATTTATAGAACACATTAGGGTTAAGAGTTGGAGTTAGAGCATGACATAGGGCTGGTTTTAGGAGGGGCATAGGTCACTATATTTGGGAGGGGTTTACCACCTAAGTAGTGCAAAAAAAAAATTATTTGTTTCTGGAAATGACCACCTGCCACATGTTGGGCAGTATATAATTATAGTCAATGGCAGCTTAAAAGAATATCATTGAACACGTTCTGTAAGTCAATACTAGTAATATTGATGTGAACATTTGGTAATATTGAACAGAGCTGGTAAAATAACATAACAATGCACACACAGCAATGGATGCCATGGGCACGGTATCAGAGCCCGGAAAATGTCACAAAGCATCTCCCTCTCAGGATCCAATAGATGGATACTCCGGTTATGTAGGAGTGATTTATAATAAATTATTAATGGTGCATTCTGTGTGATGGCTTGTCACAGTGACATTAATTATGGAACACAGCAAACATCAGTTCAGGTAGACATTCCTCAAGGTGACTTGCTGGCTGGACGAGGGACGGCAGGGTAAAGAGAGGATTTCCAGTTTCTCTTTCACATCACAATACTAGATATATTATGTAAGAGTAACGTTTTATTATTTGTGTATTCTAGTTTGCAGTATTATTATGTTTAAAATAAAATGAAGAAAGGGATTGGCGTATCAGGGGCTAAAATAACCTTATCCCCCTGTTCTGACCAAGGGAGGAAACAAATGATTTATTTGCTAGGCATGGGTTTGGCATGAATACCTCTTCAACTATATTTTAATCCCCAGCTAATGCTTGTCTTCAAAGGAAAGAGGTCAATCTTTTCTTCAGTATAGAAGGTCTTTTTGGCAGCTGTGACAGCCTTGTTGAGCTTCTTGTTCATCTGCAGAGTGATGTCCAAATATCTAAAGGATATCTGGGATTCAGATTTTTATTTAACCACTTTGTAATCAGCTGTTGCGTGTCTTGTTTCCAGCATACTTCATGAGAAAATCCACTTATTAGATAAGTGATATATTATCTATATAAAGATCGTGTGGGAAATATAGTCACGGAACATCTTCAAGCTTTCACAAATACGTGGCCCTAAAAAAAAAGTATTGTAGCACTTTTACATCTAACAGACTTGTGCCACGTGGTATACAATATTTACTGCAGGTATTAAATGTGTATGATTTATGAGTTCAAAGTGCACTAGTCATGTATACCGTGCGCACACAGGACTAAACATCTTCGTTATTGATATTCCCTTCACCAGCATTCATTTAATCCAGAACCGTGGGCCACAGCATATTTTTCTGGAAAATGGGACTATTATTGAAACTGTCATAGAGTTCTCCTTTTTAGCAAAACAGAATGTTTTAGTGCTCCCTTAATATTCATTAATTCCCTCTCTTTCACTCCCATTTCACCTGTCTCTTCTGAGAAATTGGCCTTGGTCACACTCCACCATTAATTAAGAACACCACTTCATTAGACTTTTTTAAAGATCATTTTGCATCATCCCAGAAGATTTTGCGTGAGCTAGAAAACTGGTGGCTTATATGTTTTCAGCGATTCCGAACATTGTTGGTCGCTGATTGGTTTAAAAAAGTCCTCTTAGAATTATGTTGTTTGTTTACTTTGAACATTTCATAGCAATATCAGCTCAGAAAATATTTATGAAACATTAAATTGGACTTGTCAACCATAAATTGAATGGATGACAAGTGCACACTCATTTACTTAAAGGATCACTATAGTGTCAGGAAAACAAACCCGCTTTCCTGACACTATGTCATCCTTGGGGGACCCTCACCCTCAGGGTCCCACTCCTGTTAATAGCAGCTTACCTTAATCTAGCACCAGGCTCCCTCGTGCTGGTGACCTCTCCTCCCTCACCGATGTCAGTTCCCGAGTGGAGCGTAATGCGCATGCGCGGCAAGAGCCCCGCTCGCATTCTTACAGTTCATGGGAAAGCATTTCTCAATGTTTTCCTATGGACATTCTGCACGCTGGATGCGAATTGCGCATCCAGAGTCGCAGATGCGCCTGAGGTGGCTGTCAGGAAGACAGCCACTAGAGGCTGGATTAACCCTGCTAACTTCTCTGAAACTGCTATGTTTACATCTGAAGGGTTAAAACCTGGGGGACCTGGCACCCAGACCACTTCATTGAGCTGAAGTGGTCTGGGTGACTATAGTGTCCCTTTAATAGATAAAATCTCCATAAAATGTAGAGAGTATACTTTACTGAAAATTGCACAATGCTGACTTCCTTCGCACAGAGAATGAATCGATAGAGTTGTGGTGCACATCAATGTCTTATCTCCAAGTGACACAATCTGCATCCCACAAGTCTTTAACTTTCACAATTGCATTTTTACATTGCAAACAGAAAAACAGGCGCATTACAACTGCGTAATTTAAGGGCAGGGTGGCCAGCCCTCTCGTCATCCTTATACACATTCTTTGCTTCAATGCAATTGCCATGATGGATTTTGACCAAATTTGCTACTTTACTTTTTGCAAATTTGGCTTTTAGTAGATGAATTCAATAGTGCTCTTACTGTAATATTTAGGCAAATGGATAAGTTTCATATATACAAAAAAAAAAAAAAAAGGTTTTTGTGAAACTTATCCTGCCCTGTAAACTTTATAAAACAAGAAAGCAAGTTAGCAAAACATAAATTAATTAAAGTAGCAAATGTTTATATATTGTTCTGCATAACATGACCACATTTGGAGAAATGCATTCAAATATTTACACCAAGCAGACAGCGTCGGTAAAATGCGTGATCACTTGTCTCTCTAGTTACCAGCTCGTTTTAAATAATATTTCTTCCATAAGCATTATTATTTTATTTAATCTCATTGGTTTCTGTGTACACTGCAAAGAAAAAAAAAACAAAGAAGCAATTACAGTGGTATTTATCCTGTTGAAATATGTATGCAAGAACAAATTTAATTATATCGTATTCTATCATATCGTAAATCCAATCATTTCCTTTAACTGAGTTACTGCACCACGTAATTCAAATATATGCTTTCAAGATGAATTGGTAACAAAGTAAAAATTTCCAGAGACTTAGCAGCAGATATTATTAATGAGCAAGTTCCCCACCCATGTTAGGGTTTGGAACTGTTCTTTGTAGAATATAATATGAACTGTTGACTACAACTACATAAACATAGAATGTGACGGCAGATAAGAACCATTCGGCCCACCTAGTCTGCCCAATTTTCTAAATATTTTTTTATAATTATTTATTTAGAAGTTTTGAACAGGTTATACAATCGTATACAATAGGTTAAAACATATTTTGCGGTGTTGTCTGGTACAAAACAGTTGCGTAAAGTAATACAGAGCTTGATTACAGTGTGCAGTTTTGTTTTGCTTCTCGCAGATGTATTGATAGCTTCGTATTGGATTAGGTCCAATTCCTTTTTCACTATTTATCCTTGTGTTCTGTGAAGTTTGGGATGTGTAAGGGTGGGGGATTTGTGGCCTGGTTGGCTAATTTTGGGAGGTGGTTGTGTCATGTTGGGTGATGTGCTTTACGTCCTCTGTTTTCTGTGTGGTCTGTGGGGTTACGTGGGTTGGGTGTGTAGACCTCTTGTTTAACAGTGTTCAGTTTTTGTCTAGTGGTATTTCGGTATCTGTTGGCGTAGCGGTGGTGTGGGCGTTGGTTGATCTCCTTGTCTTGGCTTTTCGGTGAGCTGTTCTTGCACATCAGGGACATTTGTGGTTAGGCTGGAGTGCGTAAGGTTGTGTGGTGGGGATATATGTAGGCTTGACTGAGGTCTGGTGTGGGTGGTTGTGTGTACTCATGGTGTGGAGGGGGTAAAGAGGCAGGTGGCGGGGTTGTGTAAGTGTAGCTGGGGGGGAGGTGGGGGAGACGCAGAGTGAGGAGTAGAAGTTGAGGGGGAAAAGGGGGCAAGTGAGAAGCCAGAGTGGGGAAGTGAAGGAGAGAGAGGGAGAAAAGAGGGGGGCAGGGAGAGAGGGTGGTGGTGGGGTATCCAGACATGGTGGAGTAGGGATTTTCTAAATATTTGAATTAGTCCCTGGCATTATCTTATAGCTAGGATAGCCTTATGCCTATCCCACGCATGCTTAACCCCTTAAGGACCAAACTTCTGGAATAAAAGGGAATCATGACGTGTCACACATGTCATGTGTCCTTAAGGGGTTAAACTCCCTCACTGTGTTAACCGCTACCACTTTAGCTGGAAGGCTAACTCATCTCTAGTCCTTACCCTAGCTAACCTTAACTTTATACCCACCATGCCCTAACTAACCTTAACTTTACGCCCACCATGCCCTATCTAACCTTAACTTTATACCCACCATGCCCTATCTAACCTTAACTTTACGCCCACCATGCCCTATCTAACCTTAACTTTATACCCACCATGCCCTAACTAACCTTAACTTTACGCCCACCATGCCCTATCTAACCTTAACTTTACGCCCACCATGCCCTATCTAACCTTAACTTTACGCCCACCATGCCCTATCTAACCTTAACTTTACGCCCACCATGCCCTATCTAACCTTAACTTTACAACCAGCTAATCCAAGCTCTACTCCTAAGGTATATATTTTCTTAATATTGAGGTAGCCTTGTGCATTCAGTTTTAAATTAATTGCAATATGTTTGACTTCTATAACTCCGAATTGCCAAATGACCAATCCTGAAACGATCCAAACGGGCAATGTGTGAATTGCTTCATGATTCGTGATTCGGACTATCGCCTGTTGTACCCCCCAAAAAAAATTATTGATGGTTAGGGGACTATAAATACATAAAGGAAGAATTTAAATACATAAAGACTAAAGAAATTAACCAGGGAATAGCAAGATCAAATGCTTAACCCCTTAAGGACCAAACTTCTGGAATAAAAGGGAATCATGACGTGTCACACACGTCATGTGTCCTTAAGGGGTTAAAATAGACAACCAAATGCTTAAAAGTAATAGAATGCTTAAAATCTGAATATTGAGCCAAATGTATACAAAATATGAATCAAAAACTTCAGATCATCTGCAGTAAAAGGGAGCAAAAACTAGCCTATCACTGAAACATATATATACACGTAGATATTCTATACATATTTTGCAGCACTGAGGCTCGTTTTCATGCCATTTTGGTAGCTTTTTCCGAATATTTTGCATGGATGGAATTCAACCAAGCTGTAGACAAAATGTGTTAGTTCTAATGAATTCTTTTGAATCAATTCAGCCAAGCCAAAATGTTTCACTTTATCTACCCATTTCCCTAGCAAAACCCAACTCGTATGTTTCTTAATATACATTAAGACATGAGGACTTGGAATGCGACATGTGGAAATGTGGACAATTCCCAAATGATTTTGGGGAAATAAATTGTCTATCTATCTATCTATCTATCTATCTATCTATCTATCTATTAGTCTGTTTGTCTATCTATTCTCTTTAAATAGAGCTTGTAGCCATTTTAGTCCAGTGATGTAGATTTAAAAAAAAACAGATAAAATATTCTTAGTCCAATAAAAAAGGTATTACAAGATACGAATTGTATCTGTTTGTTTACATATACTCTTTAAATTAAAGTACTCTTTAATTTACATTTTTCTTTAAATTGAATGCTGCATAAAGCAGGTGATCTTTTTTTTTTCACCTGCTAAGGAAACACAGTTAGAAATAAAGATATAGTAAAGATTTTAAGAAATTTTTAAAAGTGCGCCGAGATCGCTCACAACGACTTTATATATTTATTTTCTGCCCACTAATGAATTGCTCATATGTATAGATGGTACTTTGTATTTTTGTCTGTCTTTCTTTATGATAGAGTGGGAGAGGTATTTCGATATTCAGCCACAATAGCAGTAACAATGATTAATAGCTGAGTTTCGGCCTTTGACACTTTAAATGTTCTCTGAGTTCACGTATCGGATCTATTTTTAGATAACACGGATATCCTCTTCAAGTAAAAGTGTGAAAATCTTACTCTAACAACCTAAGGAGAAAATGAGCACTGAGATTTTTGCAATTAACTGCAATGTTGTTAAATAAAATATAGGGTTTATTTACTCTGCTATTTTATTATTGTCTTTGAACATCTTAAATTTTGCCGTCTATAATAATTTTTTTTCTATATAAGAAAATTACTATTTTAATTTAGATCGTTATGAAATGGTCAAATAAAATGGGCCATTAGACTGATGCTCTGATGGTGTCTGTGAAATAAGGTAACCATTAATATATATCAAGTAAAGAGCAATGTCTGCTCCATTCAACAAGGGTCGCTGGGTGAAATAACAGTGATTACCAGCAGACAATTTAATGGGAAGGTTCTCAATGCAGCCATTAATATTCCTGGAGCATAACTGTGCCATGTTTAGACACGTGGAGATAACAGGGTGAATCTATGGTAGCAAGAAAAACAAAGAAAAAGAAAAAGAAATTCAAAAGTTATCATACCTAACATTTAACTGATAAATCGCTACATGTATTTCCACACTAAAATAATATAAAATGAAGAATAGGGAAGAATTGGAAATATAAAATAATATAATGCTCATGTAATAATGATATATTATAGTAATATAATGCTCATGTAATAATGATATATTATAGTAATATAATGCTCATGTTATAATGATATATTATAGTAGAGATACAGGTATAACATATGATCCCTTAAAGGACCACTCTAGACACCCAGGCCACTTCAGCTTAATGAAGTGGTCTGGGTGCTAGGTCCAGCTAGGGTTAACCCATTTTTTTTTTTATAAACATAGCAGTTTCAGAGAAACTGCTATGTTTATTAATGGGTTAAGCCTTCCCCCAAATCCTCTAGTGGCTGTCTCATTGACAGCCGCTAGAGGCGCTTGCGTGATTCTCACTGTGAAAATCACAGTGAGAGCACGCAAGCGTCCATAGGAAAGCATTGTAAATGTTTTCCTTTGCGACCGGCTGAATGCGCACGCAGCTCTTGCCGCGCGTGCACATTCAGCCGACGGGGCGGAACGGAGGCGGAGAGGAGGAGGAGAGCTCCCCGCCCAGCGCTGGAAAAAGGTACGTTTTACCCCTTTTCCCCTTTCCAGAGCTGGGCGGGAGGGGGACCCTGAGGGTGTGGGCACCCTCAGGGCACTCTAGTGCCAGGAAAACTAGTATGTTTCCTGGCACTAGAGTGGTCCTTTAACCCCTTAAGGACACATGACATGTGTGACATGTCATGATTCCCTTTTATTCCACAAGTTTGGTCCTTAAGGGGTTAAGGACCAAACTTCTGGAATAAAAGGGAATCATGACATGTCACACATGTCATGTGTCCTTAAGGGGTTAATGGCTAAGGCAGAATGTAACTCTGAATTAGTCATACCAAATCATAGTAGCAATAAGCTAATGTGACACTCTCTGCCTATAACTGCCTCCATTTGCTACTAGGGATATGGAGGGAGCTCTTGTCTGAGCAGCAGAGAGCGACTAGGCTTTGGGCTTCTGGAGACCCTATTTTTTTGTCAAACCAAAACCTGTTTAACGTTGAACAGAGGAGCAATATCAGGCAGAGGCATACCATGGGTATTTGGTACCCTGGGGTAGATTATTGCATTGACAATCCCTCTTCATAGCACCATAGCCACCATGACCTATTATTTGGTATTACATTTTCATTAGTTTGTAAAACACCCTTTAAGATGCCAGGTCCTCTTTAAGTGCAGGAGGATTGCACATTCTTTTTCATGTTCCTTAGAGCCAAATATAACAGAATAATGCATAAACAAGAATCCCGGCGCTATCGATAAGAACATTCCATTGTTTTTTTAGAACTATGATTTCTAAAATGCCTTAAAGGAGTACTCCCTAAGCACCATAACCACTACAGCACTCATAAGGGATGAGACAGGGGGCAGTAACTGGCATGCCCTTGGCAAGGAGGCAAACCAGTAGCAAACGGGGGGAGCCAGGGCACCCCTGGTACTATAACCACTATAGTACGCTGTAGTGGTTATGGTGCTTGGAGTTTTGCTTTAAGGTATTTTCATAATCCTAACCGGACTTAGTGACTGTTTTATATCTCTTGTTTAGATACTTTGTTTCCTGTGATTATTGTGAAGCAATTTGCCTGTTTTCAGAATAGGGATGTGACAGATTGGTGATGAACGCGGGCACTTACTATTCTATATTCAAGTGCCCCTTAAAAGTGGTTGTCAGGAGTTGAGTTCAAATATGTGCTTAATGACATAGAAGTAATTAACCGAAGAGTAATTTCTATTTATATAGATAATGTGTTTGAATCAACGTTGAGCAGAATATACAGCGACTGGTGGAGGGACTTGCATGATAAAGCATTGCTGTAAAGCATAAAAGTGGTTTCCATTAAGCAGTGGAGGCGTTTTCCTCCTACAGATTATTATAAATAGATGAATCCATTAAAACAAGAGGTGTTTTTTTCTTCCATATTTGCATTTTCTGTATACTTTTTCTTTTAGTTACAAATAAGAAATACATTTTAACAGGATGAGATGCATTTGTGGAAGAGTAATAATGTATTAGGAGAGTTCATTTAGTTTTCTGATATGTCTTTTTCTTTTTAAAATGGCTTTTTCTACCTTTCTACCTATGGGGAAATAGGGGGGCTTGGGGGGGGGGGGGGGGAGGAGGGCAGACTACAAACTACGGGGCAGTAATTGTCTACTAGCTATTGGAGATGGGAATGGGGTTCCGGACAATGAGGGTTACAAATTCACCACTTCATTCATGCAGACAGTCAGTGCCCACCATACACAAAAACACTTTGACCCACTACACACTTATGCACCTTTACGCTCATCAAACCTCCGGACACGTTCCTGCATTCACACACATACTCTCTACACACACACAATGTCCCTACATTCAAACACATTGACCTGCTCCATATATATGCAGCTGTATCCACACAAACTACATACAAATATGGCCCTGCATTTACACACACACATAAAACTATCAATACTAATATGCCCCTGCACACAAGTTGAAGTTGTGTACATACTTGAATAAATGAAATTTTAAAAAATTAAAAAATACTGTGCACAAGCATTTGAGATGGCTCATAACGTTTCAGACCTGGCTGGCAACTCAACCCCTTCTAATCTGCATTCACACACCAACATTCCCTGCACTCCACTATCCTGCTCCAGTTACTAATTTATATCAGATAATATATATATATATAATACACACATACACACTGCACAATGACTTATGGGGATGGCATAGATTTTTTTCCAGGGCTGCTGTGTATCCCCAGTCTGGCCCTGCATTAGACTGCCAAGTACAAAGTTCCAGGCTGGCTAATCTCAATTCTGTGCAAAATTAGTATCAGCCCACACAGTATACTGGCACCAGACAGCCAATGACAGGACAGCCCTCACGCCATGTCCTCCCCCTTTCCCCCCCAAGTCTGCCCTTCTTGACCTCCCTCCCCATCCAGAGAGGGGGAGTGAAATACGTAGCGCAAGATTGGACTACAGGAGAACTTGGCCTTGGCACTGGAAAAAAAGGTAGGTTTAAGCATAATTTAAAATGTGTTTGGCATTTGGGGGGAGAATGGGAGATCACCACATAATGGGTTACTACAACCAAAACTGGTGTTTTCTGAAAATGCTGGATTTTGGTTGGCGTATCCATTTAAAGGAACACTCTAAGCACCAAAACAAATTTAGCTTAATGAAGGAGTTTTGGTGTGTTGATCATGCCCCTGCAGTGTCTCTGCTCAATTCTTTGCCATTTAGGATTTAAATCATTGTTTCTGCAGCCATAGCCAGGAGAGGTTTGGTTAGGCTCACACAACCTCCTGAAAGAATTGTTGAGTTGGAACTGATCTTATATGCAGAGTGTATTTACTTTAGAACTTTTTTATCTTCTGCTCTGTTAATTAATTATTAGTTCAAAGCAACCTCCTGTGTGTGATGAGATACAGTTGGGCAAAGAAACAATAACCAAGTGTTAAGATATGGTTCTCTTTCAAATGCACCTTTCCCCTAATATGAGCTACTGTTCAAACATATGACTTCATAAATGTGAAATGTGCATCCGCACTAATAGTTTGGCCTATTACATAACCCAATAATGCATCCAGTGCAACTGTAGCAACTGACAATAGAATACGCCAGTACACACTGACTATTGTGCTCTTCATAGTTAAATGACCGCTGAGAGCCCTGGCTGCAGAGGTTGCACAGGGAATAAGTGTGTCACATGGTGTTATCTGTATTATCTCTCTCTGCTTCGTGATAGCTTTGACCTGGTTTTTTTCTGACAGATTTCTTTTTCTCAATACTTTTTACAGACTTTGCTTTTATCACATTATATTATCTGTATTTAAATGTTATGATCATTGATTCTGTCAGACGGCTGTTAATGGATCATATGAAATATGCAGGTGGCTATTTGTATGCTCACTTTCTGATCTGTTCATTCAGATTTAAAGAATGATTGTTCTGCTTTCCATAACACATCATTTACACGTAACTTGCCCCAACAAATGGAAAGTAATTTGTTATTAATGCTTTTATGTCTTACATGCCAATCTATTATGATGGTGCCTGCCCCCCACCTAGCGAGAGTATATAGGGACATGGTTATCCTGTTTTCCAGTTATGTTAGCTTTCAGTTTGGTCAGTCCATCATCTACTTCAGGCATGGCCTAGCTAGGAAATGTATAACCATGGGACCCAACAACACTCATCAAGACAAAAGTTCTCTGGAGTGTAAAATGCCTTAAGACCCCTTGTGGTACATTGAGTTTCACAACACAGCTGGCGTAGAAACATAGAATGTGATGGCAGATAAGAACCATTCGGCCCATATAATCTGCCCAATATTCTAAATACTTTCATAAGTCCCTGGCCTTATCTTATAGCTAGGATAGCCTTATGCCTATCCCACACATGCTTAAACTCCTTTACTGTGTTAACCTCTACCACTTCAGCTGGAAGGCTATTCCATGCATCCACTACCCTCTCAGTAAAGTAATACTTCCTGATATTATTTTGATACCTTTGCCCCTCTAATTTAAGACTATGTCCTCTTGTTGTGGTAGTTTTTCTTCTTTTAAATATAGTCTCCTCCTTTACTGTGTTGATTCCCTTTATGTATTTAAATGTTTCTATCATATCCCCCTGTCTCGTCTTTCCTCCAAGCTATACATGTTAAGATCCTTTAACCTTTCCTGGTAAGTTTTATCCTGCAATCCATGGACCAGTTGAGTAGCCCTAATCTGAACTCTTTCCAAAGTATCAATATCCTTATGGAGATATGGTCTCCAGTACTGCGTACAATACTCCAAGTGAGGTCCCACCAGTGTTCTGTACAATGGCATGAGCACTTCCCTCTTTCTACTGCTAATACCTCTCCCTATACAACCAAGCATTCTGCTAGCATTTCCTGCTGCTCTATTACATTGTCTGCCTACCTTTAAGTCATCAGAAATAATTACCCCTAAATCCCTTTCCTCAGATGTTGAGGTTAGGACTCCATCAAATATTTTGTACTCCGCCCTTGGGCTTTTACGTCCAAAATGCATTATCTTGCACTTATCCACATTAAATGCCAGTTGCCACAACTCTGACCATTTTTCTAGTTTACCTAAATCATTTGCCATTTGTCTTATGCCTTCTGGAACATATCTTAGTATCATCAGCAAAAAGACATACCTTACCATCAAGACCTTCTGCAATATCACTAATAAAAATATTAAAGAGAAGTTTCCTGAGGTACCCCACTGGTAACTAGACTGTACTTTGAATAAACTATGTTGACTACAACCCTCTGTTGCTGTCATTCAGCCCCTGCCTTACACATTCAGCAATATTGGAATCCAAACACAAAGATTGCAGTTTATTGATAAGCCTTCTATGTGCAACAGTGTCAAAAGCCATACTGAAATCTAGGTAAGCAATGTCTACTGCACCACCCTGATCTATTATTTTAGTTACCCAATCAAAAAAAGCAATATGATAAGTTTGGCATGATCTCCCTGAAGTAAACCCATGTTGTCTCTGATCTTGAAATCCATGTAATTTTAGATGTTCAACAATTCTATCCTTTCACATGTTTTCCATTACTTTCCCCACTACTGAAGTAAGTCTTAATGGCCTATAGTTGCCCATCTCCTCCCTATTACCTTTCTTGTGAATGGGCACAACATTCACTAACTTCCAATCTCCTGGGACTTATCCTGTTAATAATGCTTGGTTGAATAAATCTGTTAATGGTTTTGCTAGTACACCAGAAAGCTCTTTTAATAACGTTGGGTGTATTCCATCAGGCCCCATTGACTTATTTGTCTTTACTTTTGACAGTTGGAATAGAACCTCTTCCTCTGTAAACGCACATGTAACTAATGACTTGTTTGCTTGTTTTTCCTAACTGGGGTCCCTTGCATTCATTTTCATTTGTAAATACTGAACAAAAATATTTATATATATTTTAGTTTTTTTTAACAGTGAAAATTACTCTTTATTTAGGCAAAAAAGGCAAATCAAGAATATATTCAAACATTTTTCAAAAGGCACATTAAAAATACAAATTTTGTTTTAAAATATTATATGTAAAGTTTGCAGATTTATTTTAGTCTATATTTGACCCAAAATATTTTTATTTCCAAAGTTTCAATAGTACAGTACAAAGTATTAAAATGACAAATGTAACCAAAATACAAGAAGAATCGGAAAAAACAAACATTTCACAGGACCAATCCAGATCTCTGCTATAATTAATCTCTTTTTATATTCATTGAGGCAGTCAGCTGGACCTTTATCCTCTTCTACATACCTTCCTTCTTTTGTTTTTAATCTAACTAATCCTTGTTTTACTTTTCTTTTCTCATTTATGTATCTAAAAAAAGTTTCGTCCCCCTTTTTTACTGACTGTGCTATTTTCTCTTCTGTGTGTGATTTGGAAGCTCTTATAACTTGCTTAGCCTCTTTCTGCCTAATCTTATAGATCATTCTGTCTCCCTCACTCACATTTGTTTTATAATTACTAAATGCTAACGTTCTGTTTTTTACTATTTTGGCCACATCTGCGGAATACCACAGTGGTTTCTTGAATTTTTTGCTTTTACTTACAAGCCTAATGCAATTTTCTGTTGCCTTCAGCAGTGCAACTTTTAAATAATCCCGTTTCTCTTGGACTCCATTTAAATTGCTCCAATCTCATAATGACTCCTTTACACATATTCTAATTTTGGAAAAGTCTGTTTTTCCAAAGTCTAAAACTTTTGTTTTAGTGTGGTGTGACTCAGTCACTGTTCTTATCATTTGCTCTTGCGTACCCCCTCATCCAACAACCTCAGCCTAACCCCCCTCAACTCAGGAGGGACCTTAATTCTCTGGATCTCCAACAGTTGTCAGCTGACATTGATTCACAACTGCTGTCCATCCCTTCCCTCTCCTGTCCTTCACTGGCCATCTCCATATATAACTCTACTCTTACATCTGCCTTGAACACTGCAGCGCCACTCCAAACAAGCACCTCGAGGAGGACCCGCCCCCAACCATGGCATACTAAATCAACGCGCTACCTGCAAAGATGCTCCCGTTGTGCTGAACGCTCCTGGAGGAAGTCTCGTACCCAATCAGACTTTCTACATTATAGATTCATATTGTGTTCATACAGTGCAGCCCTTGCCCTTGCCAAACAGTCCTATTTTTCCTCTCTCATTAGTTCATGTTCCCGCAACCCCAGGCGTCTCTTTGACACCTTTAATTCTCTTCTTCGCCCTGCTGTGGCCACCCCCAAAACTAACCTTACTTCTGATAACTTTGCATGTTACTTCACTGACAAGATTGAACAGCTAAGGAAAGAATTCTCCCCTCGTTGCCTTTCTGTTTCTCAATCACACATAGATCATGCCTTTCCTACCCTTCAGACATTCTCCCCAGCTACTGACCAAGAGGTGGCTGCTCTTCTTTGCTCCTCTCGCCCCACCACTTGCCCGCTCGATCCTGTCCCATCTCACCTTATCAGATCTCTCTCCACTTGTCTCGTGCTTTCTCTAACACACATCTTCAACTGCTCGCTCTCTTCTGGCATCGTCCCTGCTGACCTTAAACATGCCACTGTAGTACCTATACTAAAAAAAACATCCCTCGACTCATCCACCCTCTCTAACTACCGTCCCATATCCCTGCTCCCTTTTTCCTCAAAGCTTCTGGAAAGGCTTGTCTTTACCCGTGTGTCTCATTTCCTCAATTCCAACTCTCTCCTTGACCCCCTTCAATCTGGCTTCCGCCCTCTCCACTCTACAGAGACTGCCCTTATCAAAGTCACTAACGACCTAATCGCAGCTAAATCCAAAGGCCACTACTCCATACTAATTCTTCTTGACCTCTCAGCGGCCTTTGACACCGTTGATCATGCTCTCCTTCTTCAAACTCTTCAATCACTTGGTCTCTGTGACTCTGTCCTCTCGTGGTTTTCCTCTTATCTCTCCCAACGCTCATTCAGTGTCTCCTTTTCTAATGATACCTCCTCCCCTCGCCTTGTCTCGGTTGGAGTCCCCCAAGGCTCCGTCCTTGGTCCCCTTCTATTTTCTCTTTATACTGCCTCTCTTGGCAAACTTATTACCTCTTTTGGATTCCACTACCACCTGTACGCTGATGACACCCAGCTATATCTCTCCTCCCCGGACCTCTCCCCTGCCATCCTGCAACGTGTCACTGCTTGCCTTTCTTCCATCTCTGACTGGATGTCCTCCCGCTTTCTGAAACTCAATCTCTCAAAAACTGAGCTCCTTGTCTTTCCTCCTCCTAATACTGATCCTCCTCTTTCACTCTCCCTTCAAGTTTGTGGTACTAACATCAGTCCATCCTTGCAAGCGCGCTGTCTTGGCGTCATACTTGACTCTGGTCTCACCTTTGAGCCTCACATCCAGCATGTTGCCAAATCCTGTAGATTCCATCTTAAAAACATAGCCCGCATCCGCCCCTTTCTTGCACCAGATACTACCAAGGAGCTTGTCCATGCTCTGGTAATCTCCCGCATGGATTACTGTAACCCTCTCCTGATTGGTCTTCCCAAAAGCCGTACTGCACCCCTACAGTCCGTAATGAACGCTGCTGCTAGACTGATTTTCCTCTCTAGTCGTTTCTCTCACACCTCTCCCCTCTGCCAGTCCTTACATTGGCTTCCTGTATGCTATAGGAGTCAATTCAAGGTACTAACTCACACCTATAAAGCACTGAACAACTCTAGCCCCTCTTATATCTCCTCACAGATCCATAGGTATGTCCCTTCTCGGTCTCTCCGCTCTGCCCGTGACCACCTCCTGTCCGTTGTCCGCACTCGTACGGCCAACTCGCGCTTGCAGGACTTCTCGCGGGCGGCTCCCTTCCTATGGAATAGCCTGCCTACCGCCATCAGACTCTCCCCTAGTCTTGCATCTTTTAAGAAGTGCCTTAAAACCCATCTCTTTAGGAAAGCATATGGCCTCCAAGACTAACCCTTACCTCACATACCTGTCTCTTGCCCTCTCCTAAAGGGCACTCCACCTTATTTGATTGCAAATTCCTGTCCTAATGTGTTTTACACCCACCTCCTATAGAATGTAAGCTCGATCGAGCAGGGTCCTCTTCAACCTATTGTTCCTGTAAGTTTATTTGTAATTGTCCTATTTATAGTTAAATCCCTTCTCATAATATTGTAAAGCGCTACGGAATCTGTTGGCGCTATATAAATTGCAATAATAATAATAATAATAATAATATTAAACCACATTTATGATCTCCAGTCATGGATCGAAATCAGAGAGTGTGGTGCACATATATAAGTTCAGTTAAATATCTTCTAAAATGTGAATACATTTTGAACTCCAGACAATTCACACTTTAGTTAATGACATTGAGAAGCTCATTAAAATATAAACCCTTTATTGGCACATCGTGAAAAATCTAGTAACCCATCAATTGTAGTAAAGTAAAGGTGGGCCTTGTGGGAACCATTTCAAGTCAGGATTACTTGCTCACTTGTCAAGGCTGATCACCTTTTATGCCACATCTTCTCCATAATTATGTGGTCGACTTTGTGAGAGGCAGCAAGGATCTGATAATACCCATAAACTATTAAACATTGTTGATTATTTATCTATGAACAATGAATAAGAAGTGGCCAAAAAAAGCCAAGGTGGCAAATAATGATTCTTTTTTTTATCACCTGATGTTAAATTCGCCATTGGGACCCATCAAGGGTGAATACTGTTACTCTTTTTATATATGCTGGCATTGGAACCATTGACCAAAAAAAAAAAAAAAACACCACCATCAGTCCACAGGATCAAAATTAGGGACAAGGATTATTCAAAATGTGGCTTTTCACAGAGAATGTTCTGCTAACAATTAATTA
Organism: Pelobates fuscus; assembly: GCF_036172605.1. Classification (NCBI taxonomy): domain Eukaryota; kingdom Metazoa; phylum Chordata; class Amphibia; order Anura; family Pelobatidae; genus Pelobates; species Pelobates fuscus. The sequence continues at coordinate 54,684,078 of NC_086318.1, read as the reverse complement.
CTCATGTCCTTCATGATGTGAATATAGAGAAACATCTTATAACATTGATATATGAGTACCATTAAATTGGGTAATAGTAACATCCCCTGGACATACTTGGAAACCAGAGCAATCTGAATGTACCTTTCCTGGTTAAATACTTTTATTATTATTATTATTATTATTATCAGGGCCGGACTGGGTATGAAAACCAGCCCTGGAAAAAATTACATACCAGCCCCATAGCATTGCGGAGTCATCAGAATTCAGCTTAACAGCCCATTAAAATGCAGACGGCATATAACGCAGTAACAGCGTTAAAGGGACACTATAGTCACCCAGACAACTTCAGCTCAATGAAGTGTCCGGGGTGCAATGTCCCTCAGGTTTTAACCCTTCACATGTAAACATAGCAGTTTCAGAGAAACTGCTACGTTTACATTTGCGGTTAATCCAGCTTCTAGTGGCTGTCTTCCGGACAGACACTAGAGGTACATTTCGCCTCCATCACGCAGAGTGTCCATAGGAAAGCATTGAGAAATGCTTTCCTATGGACACTTTGAATGCGCACGCGGCCATGCGCATTCAGCTTCAGTGACGTCGGACGGGGGAGCTGACGTCAGACAGGGAGGAGAGGTCACCAGCGCCGAGGGAGCCTGGCACTGGATTAAGGTAAGTAACTGAAGGGATTTTAACCCCTTCAGCGCCACGGGAGGGGGACCCTGAGGGTGTGGGCACCCTCAGGGCACTAAAGTGTCAGGAAAACCGCTTTGTTTTCCTTACACTATAGTGATCCTTTAAGAGTTTAAGGGGTTATTTTGGCCAGGGGAAGCCAATGGTTATACACCTATGCTCTAAACCAGGAGTAGACATACTTTGCCACTCCAGATGTTGTGGACTACACCTCCAATGATGCTTTTCAAGCCTTAATGGAGATGTAGTCAAAAAACAAAGGGAGTGTCGAAGGTTCCCTACCCCTGCACTAAACCATAAATATATAATACAGTTCCTACCCCATAAATATAATATTTAATGCTCTCATCCAACCCCTTCCCTCCACAGTTCCTAATAAATATATTACAAATATAATTCCCTCACCCCTATAGCCCCCTCTATTTACATTTCCTTCTATACACACACACATATATAAAATATTCATTGAGCCACAAATATAAATGTAAAAAATATAATCATTGCCTCATCTCAAATTCCCAAGTCAGATCTTTCCCGTCCCCCCTATCTAATACACTGCTGACCCCCCTCCCCCTAATTTACTGCTGTCACCCCCTCCTCTAATATACTGCTGTCACCCCCGCCTCTAATATACTGCTGTCACCCCCTCCTCTAATATACTGCTGTCACCCCCTCCTCTAATATACTGCTGTCACCCCTTCCTCTAATATACTGCTGTCACCCCCTCCTCTAATATACTGCTGTCACCCCCTCCTCTAATATACTGCTGTCACCCCCTCCTCTAATATACTGCTGTCACCCCCTCCTCTAATATACTGCTGACCCCTCCCTCCCCTTATACACAGTTGACCCCCTCCCCTAATACATTGCTGCCCCCTTCTTCCCCTCCCCAATACATTACTTCCCCTCCTCCCCTCCCCAATACATTACTCCCCCTCCTCCCCTCCCCAATACAGTACTGCCCCCCTCTCCCCTTCCCCAAAACATTACTGATCCCCCCTTCCCAATACATTACTGTTCCCCCTTCCCCAATACACAATACAATAGGTCCCCCCTCCCCAATACAATAGGTCCCCCTCCCCAATACACAATACAATAGGTCCCCCCTCCCCAATACACAATACAATAGGTCCCCCCTCCCCAATACACAATACAATAGGTCCCCCTCCCTAATACACAATACAATAGGCCCCCCTCCCTAATACACAATACAATAGGTCCCCCCTCCCTAATACACAATACAATAGGTCCCCCCTCCCTAATACACAATACAATAGGTCCCCCTCCCTAATACACAATACAATAGGTCCCCCCTCCCTAATACACAATACAATAGGTCCCCCCTCCCCAATACACAATACAATAGGTCCCCCCTCCCCAATACACAATACAATAGGTCCCCTCTCCCTAATACACAATACAATAGGTCCCCCCTCCCCAATACACAATACAATAGGTCCCCCCTCCCCAATACAATAGGTCCCCCCTCCCAATACAATAGGTCCCCCCTCCCCAATACACAATACAATAGGTCCCCCCCTCCCCAATACACAATACAATAGGTCCCCCCTCCCTAATACACAATACAATAGGTCCCCCCTCCCTAATACACAATACAATAGGTCCCCCAAGCCCCTTTATTCTTACCTTCAACAACAGCTCAGGGAAGAGAGGCCGTGATGCAGTCTCTGTAGAGCCGCCGCCGCGCAGCCGCCGGATGTGACACACAGGAAGTAGCTGTGCCCTCGCACAGCAAGCAGCAGCGGCCGGTGCAGGTGTGGCTGCGGCCGTGCGGTTGTGGCTGCGGCCGCACGGCCGCATAAGCAAACAGAAAAGATTTTTTTCATGTCTTGTGGCTGAGTGCAGCCACATGTCAAAACGGCCCCAGGGCTGGCGGCCTACCGGGAAATTTCCCGGTATCCCGGTAGGCCAGTCCGGCCCTGATTATTATTATTATTATTATTATTATCTCAAGAACAGAGGTGTTCTATATAGGGTTAGACCCAAAGACTATGATCACACTTAAAAATCAATCTTTCTTTAAATGGAGAAATGTTTATGGAACATATTTAAGTTACTTTCGATTCAGGTTTTGCCTTTTCTCCTCATATCCAGTCCGTCTTCAAATCCCGTAACTTCCCCATTAAAAATATTGCCCACTTTCGCCCTCTTCTAACTCAAGATACAACGGAGGCACTTGTTCATGCACTCATCATTTCCCAAATTGACTATTGCAACTCACTACTCATCTGCCTTTGGACTGTAATGAATGCTGCTGCCAGGCTCAACTTCCTGACTGGCCTCTACTCCCATACCTCACCCCTATGCCAATCATTACATTGGCTTCACGTACCCTTAAAGATCCAATTCAAACTGCTAACACAAACCTACAAAGCCCACAATGACTTAATTCCTCACTACCTTTTCTCTTTACTCAACAACTACACCCATGGTCATTCCCTTCACTCCACTAATGACCTTCTTCTGATACCTGCTTTTTCACGGGCTGCCTCGTTCCTGTAGAATTCTCTTCCCCGTGCCATCAGACTGTCCCCTAGCCTCCCGTCCTTTATAAAGTCACTGAAAACACACTTCTATAGGAAAGTTTACCATCTTCCGGTGTGATGTTTGTCTCATAACAATTGCTCTACTCCGTTCCCTCCTCTCCATAGCCCAGCTCACACGGTCTCCTTCCATTGTTGCTTGTCTGACACACCACATTTACTCTCTGACGTGCAATTATGTCTGGTATGAGCAGGGTCTCCTTCACCTCTTGTCTCTGTTAATTTTAAATGTTAATTTTTGAAGTTGTTATTAAATACCCCATTCTATAATTGTAAATCATCAACGAATATGTAAATCGTATGCAAATAATAATAATTATTAAGGGGCTTTTCCAATATAACTACAAAACAACCCAGAATGCCATTTAGCAAGACCTGATCAAATGGGGAAAATGTAAGTTATTTTGGCACGACAGTATTAACTCTGTTACAATTTTCATTTTGCCCAAACCACAACAGGTCTTCCAAATGTTACTTGAAACTTTACTCAACACCTTCCAGGATTACATCTAGTAGGGTTTATCTAACTGTATCTGGAGTTGCAACTAATATACTGTACCATTATATAAACCAGAATCAATATTAGCCTAGATAGGCTCCTTTCATACACTACGACATAGAGTCACAGGGTTTTGCTACCACCCTCTAAAATACCTGTGTACTCGTGTTCTATCTGCTACTGTTCTTACTTCCGCATTACGGGACAAACACAAATTTACACCTATACATACCAGTACCTAATTTAATTGCAAAAAAATGGTTGTCTTACAAGGTACCAAAAACATGACGGGCCAGGACTTATCATCATGGGAAAATTACCACCAGCACAATGGAAGACATGATTATTAGCAGACAGAGGAAGCAGTTAATGACCTAATCCCATAGAGCAGAGAAAAAAAATGAACTTAGGTGGTACTTGGGACCTGCAAAATGGGCCCACGTCTCCTCCACCTGCACGTGAGCTTGCTGTAGCTGCTTATCAAAAGAAGGTACTATGACACACATATGGTGGAATTGTCAATTAATTCAACATTTTTGGTTACAAATACATAAATTCATTAAAAGATTGAGTAAAATGTTTATGTTCTTAGACTATTGTTTGCTGTTCTACTATAAGACCACGTAGGTTTATGTGCTGATAGTATTATCGTGCTGACATTACCATTCAGCAGTTATCCTTTCAAATACATTCCTATAGTTAATTACTAATATGTAGAGCCAAACCCTATTACCTCATAGGTTAGGGGAGTATCCAAGTTTAGGAGCCTCTGTTCCATGATCTAGGAATTTCAAGGAACCTTTTTTTTTTTGCATATTTAATACTTTTTTTGCATATTTAATATTTAATGATATATCCCAGAGTCTCATTATTTACATACAAGACCTCTTTTGCAAATACTGGGTGTTTTGACACATATAAAATGGGTGCAATTCTATGACTACTGTTTGCAAAAAAGACAAAATAAAGAAAGATTAACCTACAATATATTCATAACCTGAATCTCACCCGACTTATTGCAGAACAGATAACACTAAACACCGTAGATGAAAATAAAGGAAGTGGGGTGCTAGGGAGCAGGTGGGGCTTCAGTGTTAGTGTGCCAGTGAAACAGTTGCAATAAAAAGAGGGTGGCAGACTACATGCGCTGAGAGCTGCACGTGGGCCCTTTCTTGCACAGAACTGTCCGGCAATGACCTTGTTTGACTGCATATATGTTTAATAAAGCCTTTCTTCCATCTCTGACTGGATGTCGTCACGCTTTCTCAAACTTAACCTCTCTAAAACTGAACTCCTTGTCTTTCCTCCTCCTAATACTTATCCTCCTCTCTCGCTCTCCCTTCAAGTCAGTGATATCCACATAAGTCCATCCCTGCAAGCGCGCTGTCTTGGCGTCATACTTGACTCTGGTCTCACCTTTAAGTCTCACATCCAGTTTGTTGCCAAGTCCTGTAGGTTCCAATTCAAAAACATAGGCCGCATCCGCCCCTTTCTTATGCAAGATGCTACCAAGGAGTTTGTCCATGCTCTAGTAATTTCCCGCATGGATGTAACCCTCTCCTGATTGGTCTTCCCAAAAGCCGTATTGCCCCGCTACAGTCTGTAATGAATGCTGCAGCTAGACTGATTTTCCTCTCTAGTCGGTCCTCTTACACCTCGCCCCTCTGCCAGTCCTTACATTGGCTCCCTGTAACCTATAGGAGTCAATTCAAAGTGCTAACCCATACATTTAAAGCACTGAACAATTCCAGCCCCTCTTATATCTCTTCACTGATCCATAGGTATGCCCCTCCTCGCACCCTCCGCTCTGCCACCTCCTGACCGCTGCTCGCACCCGTACGGCCAACTCACGCTTGCAGGACCACTCGTGGGCGGCTCCTCTCCTATGGAATAGCTTGCCTACTGCCATCAGACTCTCCCCTAGTCTTCAATCATTTAAGAAGGGCCTTAAAACCCATCTCTTCAGGAAAGCGTATGGCCTCCCAGAGTAACCTCTACCTCACATACCTGTCTCTTGCTCTCTCCTATGGGACAGTGCTTTGCTCTCTCCTCCAGCTCTGCTTCACTCCTACTTGATATTTCCTGTCCTAATGTTTCTAATACCCCACCTCCTATAGTCTGTAAGCTTGTTTGAGCAGGGTCCTCTTCAACCTATTGTTCCTGTAAGTTTTCTTGTAATTGTCCTATTTATTGTTACATTCCCACCCTCTCAAAATATTGTAAAGCGCTACGGAATCTGTTGGCGCTATATAAATGGCAATAATAATAATAATAATCTGCTTCCACTGTACTTGTTTGAGACATTTGTCTGGTGTCAACCAAGATACAAATTGTCCAACAGGATCTAGGACTATTGGAGGCTATGTGTCACGTCTAAACATTTGTTATGAAGGAACACAACTGCAGATTTCTTATAGTTTGAATATTTATTATCAAAAGTAAAAGGTATTGACTTTTTAAGGTACTGTAGCTTTAATTAGTAAACGATAACTGAAGTCCACAATTACAGGCACGGTAGCTTTAAGTAGTAAACGATAACTGAAGTCCACAATTACAGGCACTGTAGCTTTAAGTAGTAAACGATAACTGAAGTCCACAATTACAGGCACTGTAGCTTTAACTAGTAAACGATAACTGAAGTCCACAATTACAGGCACTGTAGCTTTAAGTAGTAAACGGTAGTAATTAGCAGACACTGAATCAGAAAGAGTCTCTTAGTAGTATTAATGAATTTAGGTGATAAGAAGTTACAATAGCTGTTCCATAGACTTTAACTGAAGCGATACAGATGCAGCTAACTGAGATAAAGTATGAGTTGAAGTTAGCTGTAACGGTTTTGTTTTATCGAAGGACTTTGAAGACAGGAAATAACAGCTTTGAAATGCAACGCTTATCACAGAGGTTTTACTTAGCTTCCGGCACATAGAACACTGGTTCCCGAGATCTCCTCAGAGGCGGTTATCCTGGAAGGAGAAAGTTCAGCTTTAGTCGTGGAAGAGGAGAGGTGAAGGGAACTTGAAGTCTTCTAGTCCGGTCCGGTAACAGAGGGCTTTCACAACGATGTTGTAGCCGGTTCGTGAGTACGGAACGTAGTTCAATAATCCAGCCTCGATCAGCTGGTGCGGTCGGATTAAATAGGGAGACCGTGTTATAAAGGGGTGTGGCTAAGCTCCGTGGAACCAGGAAGTAAGAGGATTCCATAGTTAAGGCATGACAGTACCCCCTCCTTAATGAGCAACCTCTGGGTGCTATTGACTTGGTTTAGAAGGGTAACGCTTGTGGAAATTGGAAATCAATTTGTCAGCATGAACGACAGAGGAGTTTTCCCAAGTATCTTCATCAATTCCATATCCTTTCCATCTGATGAGGTATTGTAAAGAGCCACGATGGATCCTTGAATCCAGTATACTTTGAATTTCGTATTCTTCTTCGCCCTGGACCAATATGGGATCAGGAGAAGTAGTGACATTTCTTTGGAAAGGGTCAGGATGATGAGGCTTTAGTAAGGACACATGAAAAACAGGATGTAGCTTCAAAGTAGGTGGAAGTTTCAATTTAACAACATTACGGTTGATAACCGATAGTATTGGAAAAGGACCAAGAAAAAGGGAACTTAACTTCTTTGATGGACGGTTTGTAGAGATGTTCTTTGAGGAAAGCCAGACAAGATCACCGATTTCATAAGAGGGAGGAGGTTGTTCCACCAAGAAGTCCATAGAAATGGATTGCCAAGGCCGTTCAGGAATCGGTAAATTCAATAATTGACCGAATGGTCGATGATGGACATGTTTGGATCTTTGGCATATAGAACAAGATTTGACATAAGATTCAATAGTTCGGTCTTGACGAGGCCACCAATAGTATCTCTTAGACAATTCAAGGGTCTTTTTCATACCTGGATGACCTGCCAGAGGAGTATCATGAATAAATTCAAGTACTTTAATTCTGAAAGAGGGAGGTACATAAATCCGGTCTTTAAAATAGTAGAGACCGTTTTTCTTGGATAATTTCATTGATTTAGGAAGTTCAAGAGCATCTTCACTGAGATCTTTAATGTCGTCAATAAGAGAAGATAAGATTCCAATGACTGTAGGAGGAGGAAACTCCAGTTCGGTGTCAGAACAACATGAGGTTTTAGCTGGTTCTTTAGTAGACTGAAGATTTGGAATACGTTGCAAGCATGTTTTGTTACAATAATCGGAATTAAAGGCAAGAGAGAAGGGAAACCATGAGATTTGAGGGTTGTGGTTCCTTAACCAGTTGATCCCTAATATAATAGGAAAAAATGGTGATGAGATAACATCAAATATAAGACTTTCAGTATGAGTATGATTGATGGTTACTTTTAGAGGGATGGATTCATGAAGTATTGGTCCCGATGAAATGAGGGACCCGTCAATCACTTTAACAGGCACAGAAGTTCTTTTACGAACACAAGGAATTTTATTCTTTGTTACAAAGGCTGAGTCGATGAATACTCCATTTGCACCGGAATCGATAACAGCCTTGGTTATAATTCTTTTATTGTCCCACTGTAATACAAGAACGATAGGGGACATTTGAGTATTTGCTGTAGAGGGAAGTACACTTAGGATGGAAGAGGCATGAGACTGCCTACTGCCTTTTATCCGTTTCAATAAAGGACAATCAGAGACTAAATGAACTTGAGAGGCACAATACATGCAGAGGTTTAATATACGTCTTCGATTTTTCTCTTCAGGAGTGAGGGGACTTCTTAATATCCCTATTTCCATAGGTTCGATTGGTTCAGATGGGTTGTCAGGAGGCTTTGGAGGATGAAATGATTTTTTCCCAGTTGAAGTTGAGAGAGCCTTTTCGATCTTTCTTTCTCTAAGCCTTCTGTCAATGCTGATCGATAGATGAATCAGAGCATTCAAAGTAGTAGGGAGTTCTATTCTGGATAGTTCATCTTTAACAGCGTCAGATAAGCCGATTCGAAACTGGTTGCGCAATGCGATGTCATTCCATTGCGTTTCTGCTGCCCATCTTTTAAATTCAGCAATATAATCTTCAACGGGTCTATGGTTTTGTAGCAAGGTTCTAATTGTTAATTCAGCAGTATTTTGTTTGTATGGATCTTCATAGAGAAGAGACATGGCTTTAAGGAATTCCTCCAGTGAATCTAAGATGGGGTCATCATTGTCCAAAAAGGAATGGGCCCAAGACATAGGTTCACCTCTCAGAAATGAGATAACTGAATAAACCTTAGATCTTTCTGTGGGATAAGATCTAGGTTTTAAAGCAATCAATAATTTGCAGGAATAAAAAAACTCCTTATATTTGGAACGATCACCATAGAATTTTTCAGGGTTACATACAGCAGGATCGCTAAGTGAGTGCAGAACAGTATGAGGAGTATGAGTTTGTAAATCTCTGACATAAGTGAGAATTCTTTCGTTAGTAACTTGCAGGTCTTGCACTCCTTGGGTTAGTGTATCAACTCTTTGATTCAGCGTAGTTATCGTAGAATCGAAATCTGCTGGATCCATTACAATGGCTGGATTATTCTGTCACGTCTAAACATTTGTTATGAAGGAACACAACTGCAGATTTCTTATAGTTAGAATATTTATTATCAAAAGTAAAAGGTATTGACTTTAAGTCCAATTACAGGTACTGTAGCTTTAATTAGTAAACGATAACTGAAGTCCACAATTACAGGCACTGTAGCTTTAAGTAGTAAACGATAAATGAAGTCCACAATTACAGGCACTGTAGCTTTAAGTAGTAAACGATAACTGAAGTCCACAATTACAGGCACTGTAGCTTTAAGTAGTAAACGATAACTGAAGTCCACAATTACAGGCACTGTAGCTTTAAGTAGTAAACGGTAGTAATTAGCAGACACTGAATCAGAAAGAGTCTCTTAGTAGTATTAATGAATTTAGGTGATAAGAAGTTACAATAGCTGTTCCATAGACTTTAACTGAAGCGATACAGATGCAGCTAACTGAGATAAAGTATGAGTTGAAGTTAGCTGTAACGGTTTTGTTTTATCGAAGGACTTTGAAGACAGGAAATAACAGCTTTGAAATGCAACGCTTATCACTGAGGTTTTACTTAGCTTCCGGCACATAGAACACTGGTTCCCGAGATCTCCTCAGAGGCGGTTATCCTGGAAGGAGAAAGTTCAGCTTTAGTCGTGGAAGAGGAGAGGTGAAGGGAACTTGAAGTCTTCTAGTCCGGTCCGGTAACAGAGGGCTTTCACAACGATGTTGTAGCCGGTTCGTGAGTACGGAACGTAGTTCAATAATCCAGCCTCGATCAGCTGGTGCGGTCGGATTAAATAGGGAGACCGTGTCATAAAGGGGTGTGGCTAAGCTCCGTGGAACCAGGAAGTAAGAGGATACCATAGTTAAGGCATGACACTATGTATGGCAAGAGCTGGCAATAGTAGTGTGATATGCTATTGTAGAGTGAAAGTCTATGCTGAGACCAGACTAATGTTTACCTGTTCCTATCTGTGACCAAATCGAGTGAATCTGTCGCAATAGCTGAAAACCAGATCAGTCAGGTTTCTATTAAAGAAAACTTCATTGTAACATTCGATTTTACATTCATAGACTGATTTGGGCATATCAATGCTTTGATGATTCAATGCTGTTTGCTGTTTAGCAGATTTATGCACCATATTGTGTTGTTTTACTGCAGATTCAGATAACGAGATGAAAACTAATTAGGATAATTGTATTTTTCTATTTCTATCAATATGTTTTAACTAACTGAATTAAAACCACAGAGAAACCAGAGGAATGTGTAATCGGAAGGTACGTCCTTCCTAATAAATGGACATGGACCTCTCTTATCTAGATGGTCTTTAAAGGTTGGTCACTATTAATTTTCCAAATCGCACTTGCTCAAGAACCACAACTCCTGTGATCTTATGTTAGACTTATTTTCATAATAATTACATACCGACCTTCTTTGGCTACCGCTGCTCTAATTACTATCGTACAACCTTTCAAAAGTCATGAGACCAAACCAGTGTATCGTATGCTTATTTTTGTCTTATTTGCATAATACTAGTATCTCTCTTTATCTAAATGGTAATGCAGACACGTATATCTTTGTCAATGTGCGTAGGGGAGTATCTACCATCAATACAATCTTCTGGAGTTACTCTATCTCTAGTCTAGTGAAGATCCTGTTTTGAATTTTATGAAGTGCTAATGCATAGATTCTTTCAGTCCACAGAGTAAGTGAGTATGCCTTTTGTTCCTTTTCACTGAGTGCCCCTTACACGCCGGAGTCTATTCATTCTGGTAAGTCTGAATATGAATGTACTAAATTAGAACAAAATAGCAAAGTTGGTAATATAGGTAAATTGATTTATTTTTCATTAAAATTGTTTTGAAAATAAATTTTTTGGTATTTTTCACACCGTGAAACCTGTTTATATTACCGTCGGCCACCATCACCTATATCACCAATATACATGACTGCCGTAGCTTTGCTGTACTTTGAAGTGGAAGGAATACTGTTACCAGAGGTACTTAGTTATACACATATTTATACTGCACTCAAGGCCTTAGCCTTGGTCCGGCAGACAGGAGACGGGTGGCATGGCCTGTGAGGGAGATCAAAGATATCCTTCACTGAAAGCCCATTGCCCTGCTGTGGCTGAGGCTGAGAGGGTATGGAAGCTCTCCCTCTCCTGTACTACATTGGAGAGTTGCAATGCTCTGATACTTTTCCCAGCATCAGTCAGAAAGAAACTGAAACTACCATGGTCGCAGCAGGGGGCCCGGCCGTCCTGCAGACCCCTGCAACCGCGGTGCCCGCCAGCCATGTTGCAGCGGTCCGCACAGTATAACCACTGGGGCCGCATTGAAGGGGTCCATCGGGTGGCCCATGCTGTTAGGGCCACCCGATGCAATGTATTTCTAGGGGGCCTGGTGAGCGCTGCGGTGCTTTAACAGCACGACCGGGCCCCCTTTTTGTATGTGTGTGTATTTGTATGTGTTTGTGTATGTGTGTCTGTATGTATGTGTCTGTGTGTGTGTATGTGTGTTTGAATGTATGTGTGTTTATGTCTGCCTTTCTGTATGTATGTGTCTGTGTGTGTTTGTATGTGTGTGTGTTTGTATGTCTGTATGTATGTGTCTGTGTGTGTGTGTGTTTGTTTGTATATATGTGTCTGTCTGTCTGTATGTATGTGTGTGTGTCTGTATGTATGTGTGCATGTATGTGTGTGTGTATCTGTATATGTGTTTGTTTATGTCTATGTGTGTCTGTGGGGGCCCAGGTCAATTTTCTCACTGGGGCCCCGTGGTTTCTAGTTACGCCTCTGTTTACACCCACAGGGGGTATAGACATGTTACATCTTCGACAGGACCATCAGGAAACTGAATGACAGGATTTACAGGGATAGATTTTATTCAGTATCATTGGGGATGTAGAGTGATCACTCGAGACACCTTAGTAAATGGTAGATGAAATGGATGTTTTGGTCAAACATTCTAAGTCTAATGGGTCTTAACATAAATTTTGATGTAAAAAAGTTTTTTTATAACAATCTATAACAAATAAATATTTTATTAGGATATGTAACTTTGATATTTCCCTCCTCTTTTCAATCATTTATGAATTAAAGGGAGGAGAACTAGTCTATTATAAAGTAAAAATGAATTGCAACTTCTGTATAACTATTTATTAAGATAGGTATTTTATATATTTCCTCTTTAAAAAAAATATTTATGAATGATAGGGAAGAACACTTAGTACATTAGAAAATAAAAGTTTATTGCAACTTCTGTATAACTATTTATTCTTACGTTTACTTTGCATATGGAATACATTATGCAATGGAATACATCCATTAAAATCCTAATATGCCATGGATTTGGACTTTCAAAAATGTCTAAAACATATTCTGAGCCCGTCATTGCGGATCGATAAATAGAAAAATAGGAAAATGATTAAAAATGGAAAATGCTTTTTTTCACTTGTATGCACCTTAATGAAGACTCAGATCAAAACCCATTGTGCTTATATGGATGGCTTTAAGCATACATGTAAGATTTGATTTGCTCTGTAATAAAATTGTTACACCTGCTTTTAACCTCCCTCTATTCGTATCCCTTCTTATGAGGAACACTGAGACACTGAAACAACCAGAAGACCCATGCTGGTGGGGATACTTATTACCTCCACATATTGATGGTTGAACCTGGTATTGCTAATCTACTACTATCAAAAAGAGCTGATATTGCTGTCTCCCTAAAGAGTGAGTATAACCAGTATGTGTGCGAGCACAAAAATGGTAAAAGATAATACACCATGAGAAGTCGTCTACTTTGTTGATTTTAGATCTCCAGTTGTTTACTGAATTACCCACCAACATGTTTTTTGTGTGTGTGCTTTCACTTTTTTTGTAGTTTGTATTCACTACTTCCTTGTCTGTCTGGATCTGGGTCCTACAGGATCTTAGCCCTGTCATTCTCAACTACCGTTTGTGGTATCTCCCATCTGGACTTAGGCAGGTCCAGTCCATATTCTGTTCTTCTTTTCTGATCTGTTTCTGTTTAAAACATGAGACAAAAGAAAGTAGGGACTACTTTGTTTTATGTATTATTCCTACGCTTGGCATATGTGACAAAAATGTGGAGTTTCAGGCAAGCTCCACTTCCTTTGTCAAGCTAACACATGGTGAAGCTTGCTTTAAGAAACATAGAAACATAGAATGTGACGGCAGATAAGAACCATTCGGCCCATCTAGTCTGCCCAATTTTCTAAATACTTTCATTAGTCCCTGGCCCTATCTTATAGTTAGAATAGCCTTATGCCTATCCCACGCATGCTTAAACTCCTTTACTGTGTTAACCTCTACTACTTCAGCTGGAAGGCTATTCCATGCATCCACTACTAACTAAGCTTCATCCTTTGTGGAGACTGATTATGTTTTAAAGAGAAATAGATCATAAATGAAGAATTTTCGAAGTCAGCCTTCTGAACGGGCAGGCATTGTACTGTGAGTGCAGTGTGCACTAGACTACGTGACTTGGGCTTTTGTATTCAGGCAAATATGTATTCATCCGAAATTCAAGCAATTCGGACTTTCTTCAGAATGACGAACAGCTGAATGCAAAACACAACAAAAGGACAATCAAATGTCACAAGGACGGAGCTGGAGGCGTCCTCCCTATAATTTGATTGCTTGAAAGAAGAAGCAGCTTCTGTGTTCTAAATTCCTCCTCCAGGTGAACTGCACCTCCCTATCCTCACCTCTACGCTCTGTTTCCCCCCTACCATTTAACTACACTTCTTACTTCCTGACCGGGTTCCGTTCCTACGACCCGGTCGTAGAATGAATTGGTCGGTAAGTGAGGAGTTAAAGGATTCCCTGCTCGGCTGCATTCTTCTATGTTTGGGGATATTTCCCTGACGAACGCAACAGAGCAGGGAATCCCTCTAATCTATGCTCGGGGAAAATTCCCCAAACCTCCATTAGAGGGATTCCCTGCTCTGTTGCGTCTGTCTATGTTCAGGGAAATATCCCCAAACATAGAAGAATGCAGCAGAGCAGGGAATGCCTTTAATTCCCACGACGTCTCACACTTACCACCCCGCAAGAGAGCTGGTTGTAAGTGTGAGTCGTCGTAAAACAGGTAGGTCGCAAAACAAGGACCACCTGTATTCTTAATCTTGTTTTTAGTACTGTGATACAATAGCATTAGCTCCTGCCTTCCCCACCAATTTACTAACAAAAACATTGAATAATTACTCTGAATAATTACTCTGTTGCGGGTCATAGTTTCACAATTTTCTAGTTTTCCTTTTTCAATTAGTTAGAACTTCATTTGTTACATTTTGTTCAATACCTTCATTTTTTGATGGGGGCAATTACCTTCCATGTTGATGGACACGTTATATTAGAAATTGCTTTTCCATATATTGGTACACAATAGACCTAGTGTGCACATAACCCTGTTTCCATACTAGTTTAAAGCACAGTTCAATGGTTTAAATGGCATAAAGTTGTGCAGTCTGGATATTAAAAAGAAAAATAATGAAAATGTATGGTGCCTAAAAGGAACATTTTCAGGGACTACTTGCAAGCACCATAACCACTGTAACACACTGCAAAGGTTAACGCTTACAGTGTCATTTTAAATACAAAAATATCTCTTTCATATTGCTTGTAAGAGAGTAGTGTGCAAGAGTATTGCTAATTCACGCTCTATATGGGGGTAAGTGAATATGTATATTATATTTACGTGTTTGGTAAAGATAGTAGTTTTTTATTTTGCAGCAGCAACTTTTTATTGCATTTGATTGATTCTCTTTCCATTTTTTACGAGAAATATTGCTTATAAAGTCCTTCTAAAAAGTACATGAATCAGATGTAACTACACGAGTAGGTGTTCAAAGTCTATGGCACTGCTTGAAGCATATAATTCATATTCAGTCTCAAAGGGATTTTAACGGCTTGGGAACATGAGTCACAGCTACGTTGGGTGTTTGTGCTTCACAGAATTGATTTTCATACATTGTTCAACTCAGCACAAAGGTTTTGGCTAAATCAAGAAAAATAGAATTTCAATTCTTGACCTCAATCTTTAATCTAACATTTCATAGTGCCTAACCTGAGATCGTTGGAAGCATTTCACGATACTATTTGGCTTGGTGAACTTTTGGTTGTGGGAAAGATTTAGCAATGATCTATTTTTAATTGTTAAGACTATGCAAAGTGTAATTATAAAATAATGTTCCCAATTAGATTATTCAAGAAAAGTCTTGAAAAATAATGTAACATAATGAAGGGTAGAAGGTAAGTTTAGGAAGAAAGGGACCTTGTTTTGTATGATTATGTAATTATGTTGGACATAACACTGATAGAAACATAGAAACATAGAATGTGGCGGCAGTCGGCAGATAAGAACCATTCAGCCCATCTAGTCTGCCCAATTTTCTAAATACCTTCATTAGTCCCTGGCCTTATCTTATATCTAGGATAAGCCTTATGCCTATCCCATGCATGCTTAAACTCCTTTACTGTGTTAACCTCTACGACTTCAGCTGGAAGGCTATGCCATGCATCCACTACCCTCTCAGTAAAGTAATACTTCCTAATAATATTTTTAAACGTTTGCCCCTTTAATTTAAGACTATGTCCTCTTGCTGTGGTAGTTTTTCTTCTTTTAAATATACCATATATAGTCGAGTATAAGCCGACCCGAATATAAGCCGAGGCCCCTAATTTTACCCCAAAAAACTGGGAAAACTTATTGACTCGAGTATAAGACTAGGGTGGGAAATGCAGCAGCTACTGGTACATTTCTAAATAAAATTAGATCCTAAAAAAATTATATTAATTGAATATTTATTTATAGTGTGTGTATATAACGACTGCAGTGTGTGTGTATTACATGCCTTGTCGCAAATTACTTTCGTTTCAGGTTTGGTGACATGGTTGGTGGGCCACTCTTACATCTAAGGGACGCAGAAGGGAGCCATGGTTCGGGTCAAGCGCAACTGGGCTTTGCTTTGGAATTGGTGGAGCTGTTGTGGTTTTGGTTTTCGGGGGTTTTGGTGGCAAGGCATTAGTGGAGAAAATTTTCCGGAAAGTAACAAGGGGTACTGTCCAGGACATTCTGGTAATCCAAAAGGGCAGGAAGGATATTGGCATGGTCCTGGAAAAGGAAGTGATCAGGTGAAGGCAGAGGGATGTGGAACGGCTATGGGAGCTGGCCACAGGTGTGGTGGTGGTGCGGTCCGAGATGGTTCCTTGGTTACATTGGAGACATACTAGGTGTCAGGATCGGGACAGGGATCCAACACGCAGAGTACAAACAGTAGCCAGATACGTATACCGGACCTTAGAATGGCCGGACTAACGTAAGTAGTACAGTATAGAATGGTCAAAGACAAGCCGAGGTCGAGGGTAACAGAAGACAGGTAAGCGAGAGACAAGCCGAATCAAGGGTAACAGAGATAAGCAGAGTAAGGTAAACAAGCCGGGTCAAAACCAAAAGGGATAATAGAATACACAAGCACTGAGTGACTAGAACAAGCTAGAACCACGACAGGGCAATGAGCTAATGAAAGAAGCTCTGTTAAATACCCTGTTCAGAGCAGTAACCACGCCTCCGAGGCGTCCTGATTGGTCCTGCAGCAATTGAGTGACAGGTCGTTCCGGAGGAGTGTCCTGATGACAACTTCCTGCCTAGATGCTGTAAAAGGCAGTCACTCCCTCGCGGCCGGCCTTGCATGACCGGATAGACCGTGGGGAAGGGAGCCATCAGGCTGTCTGGATGGAGGAACAGCTAAGTCTCTACCTCTTTCGGAGGTAGAGACCACAGGTACCCTGACACTAGGTACCCGGCCGCGGTGGCTCGGTGTCGAGGACGAATGAATAAAAAATTGATGGCGGTATTTATCGGATGTGGGGGTGGTGTAACAGTGAGACACAACGAATTGGGAGGGTAGATGGATAAAAAACTGTGCGCCTGTCAAGCGGGTAACGTTTGTGGGCTGTTCGTATTATTTGTATGAGGGGAGGGTTATTCTGCAGCTCGTTATATATCCAGCAGTGTGGGTGGCTTCCCTGGGTTCCAGTGGGGACCAGGCTGGCCAGGTACAGGTCAAGGACAGGAGCTGCAACAGCAGCTGCGTGCTGCTTTATTACGGTGTGGATTCCCATTCACAAAGGCTGGGAGGAAGTGATCTGAGATCACTTCCTCTATGTGCTCCAGTGCTTAAATTGAGGATTGTCCTTCACCACCTCTTTGTATTAGCAGATATCTGAAGTTTTACTGGGACTCCTGTTTGGCTCTAGCAGCCTTGAGTGCCATTCAAAGACACCTCAAGTGCCGTGCATGGCACAAGTGCCGTAGGTTGCCTACCTCTGCTCTATACTGTGTTGATTTGTGGTAGATTCAGATAAAATAGAACTAATTAGGAGAATTACACCCACTCTCTGCATCAATGCGTTTAACTAATTGAATTAAAAGTATACAGGAATCCTTTAAACTGGAGGACCAGACTGGACAGAGCTCTTTAGACTCTCTATCTCTTCTAAGATAGGGTCCTTTACAAAAGTGGGGATTGTCAGGACTTAAAAGTGACTTGTAAATTAATTTTATATTTAAAGCCAAAATAGGCAAGCTGAATAGAGATATGGCTTGGAGAATTTTCCTAAATTAGTTATTTTTGGCTTAAATTTTTAAATTTGCTTTGAATTCTTTTTGAATTCCTGGCAATCTTACTTTAGCAAATAACCTTGAATGCTCTCCACTCCTAAAATAACTGCGACCCTCTCAGTAGATGGCTACATCTTCACGTTATTTTCACTTGAGAGTCATGTTTTACTTGCGCTACCCTCATCCAATCATGAAATGGCCAAAAAATGAACTTTTTTTTTTCTCAAGATGTAGATTATTATATAATATTATATGAAATAAACAATATTCTAACTCTCCTACGCTATCCGTGGAATGGTTGTCTTTGTTGGAATGTCCAAGCTGTTTGCATATTAATAAATTGGCTTTAATGTCCAGAGTACACTCCCAAACACGTCCCTTAATAAATGGCTGAATTATCTCTATTGAGTTCACCCCCAAACACGTTGTTTAATAAATTGTCTTGTTTCCAGTGAGATCACCCCCAAACACGTCGCTTAATAATTGGCTGAATTATCTCCATTGAGTTCACCCCCAAACACGTTGCTTAAAAAATTGGCTGAATTATCTCCATTGAGTTCACCCCCAAACACGTTGCTTTATAAATTAGCTGACGTATCTCCATTGAGATCACCCCCAAACACGTCCCTTAATAAATTGGCTTGTCTCCAGTGAGTTCACCCCAAACACATCCAATTTGTATAAAAACTAATGCTGCTTTTCAATGCTGAAATCTTGCACTGACAACTGTGTATTAATATTCAATCATTCTCCTATGTAGGCTGTGCATTATTATTTTCTCTATATTGTGTTTGTCTAATAGCATGTTCTCCATACTCAACTGAATACAGGCTTCGTACAACATTCCACAGGATACAAATAATGTGGTAGAAAACATATCAATTATATAAGAATATTTAGAAAGTCGGAGGAAAAAAAATGATTTGCCAGCGGAAGCACATATTGCAGCATGGCAAATTAGTTTTAGCCATTAACATCCCAACATCTAAACAAAGGCTCAAGCCATTTTTTGCTTCCGTCCCGCTTTTATACCCACAATCCCTTTGTCTTGCATGAAGAAATGGGGAACAGAATGTACGGAATACAAATCACTTTCAATTGAATTAGATTCCCTAAAGTAAAAAGGGCCTTTTGTCACAGTATATTTTGAGTGTTCCTTTTATATTGTTTGTATGACAGATGTCATATTTTTTTTGTTATTATTCCTCTACTCAAAGTGAAGCATATATTTAAATACCTGCAGTGGCTGACAATAAAATAGGCAGCTATAGCACGACAGATATCTGGAATAGTTTGCTATATCAGCATGTAAAAAGCACTTGATTTTTTCATTTTTTTTAAGCAGAATATAATTATGTAGTAAGGCTACATGGGCTTTGTAACTACATTGCTTCTGGGGGGGGGCAGCAGCTGTTGAATACTATTACAGAATACTTGCTTTAGGGTAAAAAAAAAAAAGGGAAAAAATATATAAAAAAAAAAACATGGTCCATTTTATTTTTAAACATAAGGGCATACAAAATGCAATTTTTTTTTTTTTGCTTTATTAATCGGTTGCATTATAGAGTTGAGCATTGTATGTTACATGTTTTTAATAAAGTGTGTTAATTATTTGGGCTGTGGACGTTACTGTATTCTCGGTCAGAGGTTCCAAACCAGTCCACAAGGCAGACCAACAATACATGAGTTTGGCATTTTCCAAATTATATGTTATGGGCATAGTGTTAAAATCTAGACTATTTACATGTGTCAAAGTCTGGTTTGAGAACCAGTGACCTATGCTATGTAGAACATGTGCTATTCTTATACTGTATACACGTGTGATGGCAGATTGGGGTGAATGATATAACCGTTGTGAAGAATCACCCTCCACTCATTCGGTTCTCTCCCTCCCTGCTACTTTATTCGTTGGATTTATTACCTTTATTGCTGGTTTATTCGTTATTTTCATTTTGTTAAAGGACCACTCTAGGCACCCAGACCACTTCAGCTTAATGAAGTGGTCTGGGTGCCAGGTCCTTCTAGGGTTAACCCATTTTTTCATAAACATAGCAGTTTCAGAGAAACTGCTATGTTTGTGAATGGGTTAAGCCTTCCCCTATTTCCTCTAGTGGCTGTCTCACTGACAGCCGCTAGAGGCGCTTGCGTGATTCTCACTGTGAAAATCACAGTGAGAGCACGCAAGCGTCCATAGGAAAGCATTATGAATGCTTTCCTATGTGACCGGCTGAATGCGCGCGCAGCTCTTGCCACGTGTGCGCATTCAGCCGACGGGGAGGAGAAGAGGAGGATCGGAGGAGGAGAGCTCTGCCCACCGCTGGAAAAAGGTAAGTTTTAAACACTTTCCCCTTTCCAGAGCCGGGCTGGAGGGGGTCCCTGAGGGTGGGGGCACCCTCAGGGCACTCTAGTGCCAGGAAAACGAGTATGTTTTCCTGGCACTAGAGTGGTCCTTTAATTTCCCTTGTTTGGTAAAATAGTCAGCTTACCGAACAAGGACCACCCTGGGTAGCAATTACAACTTAGAACTCTGAGTAACTGCACAAAAAACCGCAAGTTAATTGACTGTTCCGAGGTGGCCGCCATTTCGGCATACTAACACGTGGCGAGAACAATGGACGGCCATCTTAACTCCCGAACGGCAGCCAGCGGGACTTGGTCGTCGAGTGCCTGGAACTGTTTTCGGCATGGCACTCGACGAACACCCGGTCCCCCTCTGGAAGTCCCATACGAACCACTTGCTAGCTTGTTGCAAAACTGGAAGTGCTTCAAACTGGGTTTTTTTTTTTTTTATGCCTTCTTTTGGATCAACAGCAAAAAACATATGTGAGGAAGGCTGAACTTGATGGACGCAAGTCTCTTTTCAGCTATGTAACTATGTAACTATGTAACTTCTAAATACGGCAGAAGAACGGCGTTCGGGAGTTTGAAACAGAGGAAAGCATTCTCCAAGAACCAGATTGAAGATATCTACAGCAGTTTTCGTGCAAATTTCATCCGTACGGAGACCGGCTCTTGCCACTGATTCTATGGAACTCTGAGTCGGCTACAATCTCGTAGCGAGCCGGTCAAACTTCCACACGGTATAACTCCAAAACTACCGAACGGATTTTCACAAATGTTTAATATGTTGCTCACATCACCCTCAGCTATGTTTTGAATATGTTGCTCACGAATATTAATATGTTATGTATAAAGTATATTTTTAAGAATTGTGAAACATTTTAACTTTTCTGGCCAGTAGATAATTGTGTTTGATATGCTGCTTAAAATCAATTATCTAGCCTGGCCCAGAGGAGTAGTTATGTGTTGCATAAATTGAGCACCCTTGTTCCCAGTAAATCAGTCTTGTTTCTAGCATTAAGCCTTTTGCTCATGTGTGGATTATTCGGCGATACCAGCGATATTTTACGCTGTGCATTATTTGGCGATTTTACTTTATGGGAGTAAGGGAACGATTCACGGGTCACAGGATTATACCGTCACAACCGTATTCTTCTACAAACTGTCGATGGATCTAAAAAAAAACATGTGAATAATAATTTTATCATCTACAAAATGCTGCAAACAACAAGTTTATTTATATTTTCATATATAATGAAATGTAGGTGCTTTGTGGGAAA
Source organism: Pelobates fuscus (assembly GCF_036172605.1). NCBI lineage: Eukaryota > Metazoa > Chordata > Amphibia > Anura > Pelobatidae > Pelobates > Pelobates fuscus. Next base: position 54,662,561 of record NC_086318.1, on the reverse strand, counting down.
CAGATTAATGATGATTATATTGATTATGGCTAATTTGATCAAATTCAGGGGTTTTGTGCCATTTGGTCTTCTTCACGTTCCACATCATCAAAGTATACTTGAATTGTGCAGTGCAGCCTAGTAAGGGAATACATTAAGCTATGATAATAAATGGCAATGCAATAATGACAATTATAAAGAATCCTGACATAAAGTTAATGACCCGAAGACTCTCCTCCCAGCGTTGTCTGTAGATATAACGTTAGAATAATGTTCTCTGTTAACTACTGAACTCATATCATATATCATCTGATAAAGGCCTGCCGTCTCTTAGAACACATAGAATTAATTTTGGATGATACAAGTTGTTTTTCCATAGAATTAGGAATTTAACCCCTTAACCCCTTAAGGACCAAACTTCTGGAATAAAAGGGGATCATGACGTGTCACACATGTCATGTGTCCTTAAGGGGTTAAGGACACATGCCATGTCTGACATGTCATGATTCCCTTTTATTCCAGAAGTTTGGTCCTTAAGGGGTTAAACTACAAATCTTTCCATTTACACTTACAGTAATTACAAAAGAGCTGGGCAAATGGTAGCTACCTGTATTTTCTAGAACTTCACCTACCTCAATGGTTTGCAAGCCTTTAGAATGGGAAATCCTCATCGAAATTGCAGATTGAAAATATCTGGGAAGCTACTGTTTGTCCAGCCCTAAATTACAATATGTGTGCTATGATTCGGGATTTAGTAGATATGGATATAAGAATGGTTGGGGATACTATGCTTTGCCATTTTAAAAGCTTTTTTTTTTCTATTATAATTATACAGAGACAATTCATATGTAGGTGTGTATTATACCTTTGTACACTATCCTATAATAATACCTGGGTCCTCCTGTTCCGTCTGCCAACTTGATGCCATTTTGTGTTTTTCTAATAATACATAAATTTAAATTGATCTGGAATTTAAATTAAAGGGTTAATCCAACCACCGTTACCACATCAGTGATTTCAAGTGGTCATGGTGGTGGGAGTCTGGATGTGCAGTTCTTCATCTTGAAACAAGGCACATACTGAGTTATGGGTAATTGTGTGCCGGGGACTAGTTACAGCCCCGTCATACGGACAGCCCAGAACTTACAATTAATCTCTATAGTGTTCTGTGCAGGAAAGACCATAGAAACTAGCGGTCTACCCGAAAGTGCATGTATAGGGCTGAAGGATCCTGTCATATACTGAAGGTAGTGATTGGTTTTTCTAATTTGTTTTTTTAGATGTCATATAACAGATGAAATTCCCATCTTGTCATACCTTTTTTATTGGACTAACATAATTTTGGAATGACAAGCTTTCAGGAGAACCTCCCTTTCTGAAGTAGAAAGAATTTCTGAGCAAAAAACGACACATCAAATTCAAAGTTGAGTTGTGATACCTGGGGTTAAAGCAATATGAGTGCAGATAATCATGTCACTTTAACCCCAGGTATCACAACTCAAATTTAAAATCAATTTGTTTACTCAGAAATGCTTTAGACTTGAGAAAAAGAGGTCCTTCTGAAAGCGTGTCATTCCAAAATTCTGTTATTCCAATTAAAATTATATTACAAAATACTAATTTCGTCTTTTATAGTACATCTGCATCACTGGACTAATGCGGCTACAATCTCTACTCTAACTTTTTTTTTCACATACCCGATCTATTTTCTTTCAAAACTTAATAAAAGGATTATTATATTAAAAGTATATATATTTTGTTGCAAAAGTTGTCCGTTAAGGAGCAATGCATGCAGTGTGTCCTGCAGACTCCCATGCTTTGAGTTAGGGCGACCCATCGTTTGCGGTGCCTATGCATTGGGAAATAAGATGTAGCTAGTAAGAAATACATTTTTCATCTAAGAAGCTGTGGAGCAAATGGAACAAAAAGTGCATACGCAATCCAACCCAAAATTAAACAAACAAACACAATATTGGTATTCAAGTGGTTTACTAATTCAAATTTTACTTTACTACAGATATTATTTCATATTCCAATAATCAATTTATACATGACCGATTACAACGTCAATGTGTAATATTACACACATGTTGTATCTATACATGTTAAATAAATCATGTAAAATTTCACTTGATAAATTATAAAGTATAACATTGTGAATATTTTATATCATTAACTCGGCCATCATGAGTAAAATGAATGTGTTCTTCCATAGAAAATGTTTCTGAAAAGCTTTAAGTAGCCAGTTCAGTGACACTGCTTTCGGTGTGGTTTCAGCAAGTTATAATGATGTAGCTAAGCCAAGTACATTTTATGCACTGTGCACATAGAGCAGTTCTTGAACGTGTAGGCATTGTAGATTTCAAGTGCACATTGTGAATACTGCAATGATTACTATGAAAACCATTACACGCAAATTTTCCTTCTTGCCAACAATACTCTTTGGGATTTGTGTAAGGGTAAAAAGGCACGTCGGATCCGTTCAGCATCAGTTTTCGGTCCAGCAACTGGGGCACAAAGTCTTCCCTCGAGTGTGTCCTGGGTTTCCATCACAGTTTGTTTGGAAACAAAAAGATCAAAGTCACTGAGTTTGACTGCAACATAATTTAGCTTCCCGTAAATGTGTCACGAGGCACGAAGCAGATAAAACAGCTGCTCACATAGAAATATACTTTAAATTGAGGATGTGACTTTGTAACCTTGTATTTTGGGCTAAAGAGAATTTCAAAGGTGGCTGTGACCGAAATGAGTGTCAATGACATAATTTGATGGTCAATAAACTTCACTTTCTGTTATCACCATTTTCACTCTCTCTCATTCGAAGATTATTTCATCTGTCTCCTGCCCCCCCCCCCCCATTTATCCTCCTTCTTTTATGCCTATTAGTCTTTTTTGCACTGCTTTTTCTAGACTATCTTTGAAAGGTCTCTCTCCAAGTCATTTCACCTGTATCCTAATATCTCAACTGCCCCTCTATCTTACTTCGCCCCATGTGCATCTTTAAGTGGCACTTTCACTGTCTGGAGACTTTGCATAATATGACCCTTGACCGTGACAAAAGTGATGCAAGGATAGAGTTCTATGTACCTGAACCTGTCCCTCATAGGTACCACCATCTACTTCCGGCGAGTTCCTTTTAGCTCCTGGTGCTGAAGCTAACGTCAGTGCTGTACTCTTCCGCACGCGTGAGAATACAGCACTGAGGTCTATGGAGTATCCCATGAGACCGTGGGTCCTCCATAGACAGAGCCATTCCCTGCAGCCGTTCACACTATAACTACAGGTGTAATATTTTGATAAAAAGTGTTAGAGGCTATTACTAGAGCAATTGCAAAGGTTTTACCAGAGACAGCACATGTTCTGGCTTCAGTTACAGCAGTGAAAGTGGTAATGAGTGTAATATGCCCTCCTATAAGTGCACCTCGTTTCCTCCAAGCCGTAAAAGCCTCAAAATACTCTTTGATCGCCCATGAAATGGATGACCTGGAGATATTTATAGCTATAGCAAGCTATGGACTGTTATCACAGTTGCTGGTTTGTGAAGCATTAGTGATACGACTTGTATGTCATTTTCATGTTGCCTGCGGAGATGAAAGGTAATGTATTATGTTGTGAGCTTTTATCATGTCATTTACACAGGATCTACAGCCAAAAGATAGTATACAACGTGTGAGTTTTATTCCACGCCCTTAGTAAAGGTCATTTAAACTTTTTTTTTTAGAACCAGAAATTAAAATGCAAGCAAGCCCTCCCAATCTTAGCCCCTGGTAAAATACCATATCCGTGTACTGTTTCTTAACTGGGACCCCAAAAAACAGAAAGACTGCTGGGGTTTGTTTACTAAACAGTGAGTTGTGTTGACTCTTGCACCACCTTGCTAAATTGTAAAAGATAAACAAATTAGATTAAACTGGACATTTTCTTCTCCCTGCTATATTTATTTTTTTACAAGTTAGTTCTCCTATCACCACATAAATCGCAGCATTTTTAATAAACCCCTAGTGTGAGCATTTTGATAAAAAAGGAATTGGTATTTAATGTACTGTGTGTAAAAAAACAAACAAAAAAAAAAACAGGCGTTTCTTGAGTGCTATACAGTCCTTGAGGACTTCCTGGGTGCTGTGCCAATGTGTGATGTCCCCAGACACCAGATGTCTTTTGTAGGCATATACAAATAATTGAAATATCCTGAATTCGGAAATTCAGGCTTCACCTAGCAACTCCTATCATGGGAGTCGCAGTCCACTGTTTCTTGAAGGCAAGTAACAATAGACCTAGCCAAAACCATCCCTATCCATAAGCACTCTCACCCAGTGCTATTTAGATAACAAAAGTGATTGTGTGAGAGAAATTGCTTACATTGATTTACTGAGGATAGTAAAAAAAAATAAAAACACACATTTTTTTAACATAAAATGAGAGGTGATGAATGTTCGGTCGGTGGAGAGATTTGACATTTTAAAAAAGTTTTATTAAGAAGCCTGCTATGTTCTCCATCTGTTCCGAAACCACAATATCCTCAGGCAGAAAGTTGCTGATTGCAGTGATCACAGTTGGAATTGAACAAATTTTAAATATGGGAATGTGTGTTTGCCTAATACTGTCCATGATTCCCATTGAAAAGGGCCGCAGCATATGTTGTTACATTACACCAATTTACAATAACTTAATTTGCCCTTATACTTTCACACCAAAATATATTCAATTATCTAACTGTGTTGATTTGGTTGGGGTAAAAGGAATTACGTAACACTGACATGTGATCTCAACCAATGATCTGATTGTCATCTGTCACCAGTATGGGTTAAAGCATGATGTAAAAAAGAAGTAGGTTTTGGGACATTATTAAATTTGACATTTCAAGGTTTAGCGTTGATACAACACCCAATATTAATGTCTTATTCTGTTGAGTAGAACGTGAACGCAATTATAAGCCATTGGAAGTAAATCACTCATATCAATTAATTATCCAGTCACAGAGGGAATTGCTTAATGGATTTCTCTACTGGGCCAGAAGGTTGATGAACCTACTGAAATCACGACAAAACATTGTGTTCAAATGACCAATTTGTCAAACCCACCCGTGATGGCCCACATTCAAGAATAAGATCACTGGACAAGCTTGCCACCGCAGAATGTACAGTGATTAGCTGACCATGATAGGATGATGAATGCAACATGTCAGATGTGCATGATAGGAGTGGGAATTCACAACCGTTGTAATAACACGCTTCTCACAGCAGCCATTGTGCTTGAGAAAAAGTATCTTTGTCCTTCTGACACACACGTACAATATTTATAGTTTACTGCATGTGCTGTAATTAATTTTGTATACTTACAATCTGCATATGGGTGACCTAATTATTTAATCAGCGCCGTTCCAGTGCCCTTGACTCACTGCGAAGATTTTCCACTTTGTGCCTGTGGGGAGTGTACCATACTGCCAGCAGATATGATATTTTTTTGCATTTTTAAACAAGGATTCATTATTAATACGTTCGGAGTTTGAAAGAATTTGGCTGAAATCAATTAGATTAAGTTTTAATGAGAGAGAGTTTGAACTGAAATCTCACGGGGAGCCCATCATTGACTAATGTGAATGTATGTTAGTTTCGCTCAGTGTTAAAATCCCTGCTATGAACATGGTTACAAAAGATGCCTAGTACAAGTATTTGAAGTGTCTTTTTAATGCCGGGCTAGGCAAGAATAAATAAATTACATTTACAGTATCTCACAAAAGTGAGTACACCCCTCACATTTTTGTAAATATTTTATTATATCTTTTCATGTGACAACACTGAAGAAATGACACTCTGCTACAATGTAAAGTAGTACGAGTACAGCCTGTATAACAGTGTAAATGTGCTGTCCCCTCAAAACAACTTAACACACAGCCATTAATGTCTAAATCGTTGGCAATAAAAGTGAGTACACTGCTAAGTGGAAATGTCCAAATTTCGCTCAATTAGCCATTTTCCCTCCCCGGTGTCACGTGACTCGTTAGTGTTACAAGGTATCAGGGTTGAATGGGAGCAGGTGTATTCAATTTGGTGTTATCACTCTCTCACTCTCTCATACTGGTCACTAGAAGTTCAACATGGCACCTCATGGCAAAGAACTTTCTGAGTGTCTGAAAAAAAGAATTGTTGCTCTACATAAAGAAGGCCTAGGCTATAAGAATATTGCCAAGACCCTGAAACTGAGCTGCAGCACGGTGGGCAAGACCATACAGCGGTTTCACAAGACAGGTTCCACTCAGAACAGGCCAAAGTAGTTGAGTGTATGTGCTCAGCGTCATATCCAGAGGTTGTGAAATAGTATGAGTGCTGCCAGCATTGCTGCAGAGGTTGAAGGGGTGGTGGATCAGCTTGTCAGTGCTCAGACCATACGCCGCACACTGCATCAAATTGGTCTGCATGGCTGTCGTCCCAGAAGGAAACCTCTTCTAAAGATGATGCACAAGAAAGCCCACAAACAGTTTGCTGAAGACAAGCAGACCAAGGACATGGATTACTGGAACCATGTCCTGTGGTACAATGAGATCAAGATAAACTTATTTGGTTCAGATGGTGTCAAGAGTGTGTAGCAGCAACCAGGTGAGGAGTACAAAGACGAGTGTATCTCGCCTACAGTCAAGCATGCTGGTGGGAGTGTCATGATCTCGGTCTGCATGAGTGCTGCCAGCACTGGGGAGCTATAGTTCATTGAGGGAACCATGAATGCTAACATGTACTGTGACATACTGAAGCAGAGCATGATCCCCTCCCTTCGGAGACTGTGCCGAGGTATTCCAACATAATAACGACCCCTAACACACCTACAAGATGACCACTGCCTTGCTAAAGAAGCTGAAGGTAAAGGTGATGGACTTGCCAAGCATGTTTCCAGACCTAAACCCTATTGAGCATCTGTGGGGCATCCTCAAATGGAGGTGGGGGATTGCAAGGTCTCGAACATCCACCAGCTCTGTGACGTCATCATGGAGGAGTGGAAGAGGACTCCAGTGGCAACCTGTGAAGCTCTGGTGAGCTCCATGCCCATAAGGGTTGAGGCAGTGCTGGAAAATAATGACGGCCACACAAAATATTGACACTTTGGGCCCAATTTGGACATTTCCACTTTTATTGCCAACGGTTTAGACATTAATGGCTGTGTGTTGAGTTATTTTGAGGGGAAAGCACATTTACACTGTTATACAGGCTGTACACTTACTACTTTAAATTGTAGCCGAGTGTCATTTCTTCAGTGTTGTCTCATGAAAAGATATAATAAAATATTTACAAACATGTGAGGGGTGTACTTAGTTTTGTGAGATACTGTATATGTATTTCCTCTTTGATACATATTACATGTTCAGTAAACAATGTTGATGATGATGATGTGTGTGTATGTATATATATATATATATATATATATATATATATATACTTAAAAACCACGTCAAGCACCATAATCCCAGTTTATCACGGAGATTATGAAGTTAAAAAGTTATGAGGGCAGCCTATTCTTTATTGTGACAAAAGTTGTTGGAACCCCTAACTCCCAAACCCCACCACCTAAACATGGGATGGCATAATTAGAAAATCTAACATCGTAATAATCCGTCTGAATGTTTGTACAGAGAAAGAGTGTTCACCACATTCACAGAGGGTCTCTTACCACTGGGGTATATGTCTTTCCAGCTGAGGTAAATCACTGTAGTCATTGTAAACCAACTGTATACTACAGTATACATTGATTTGGATGGTCAAGCCACCATTGGGTCACTGACAGGTCAATGTAGGTTGCCTGGGTTCATGCTACAGAACTGAAAGGGCCTACAAAAAATCAGAAAATGCCAAAATGCTTCATAATGGCTGCAGTATATCTCCAATTTAGGTTTAATTCTCTCTTATTAAGCATTTTAATTTTATCTAAAAGCAACAAGGAGAATTATTAGTGTAGGACTCACTAAGTATGGTTTAATATTTTTGGCAAAACTTTTGAAAAGGTTTCCTTTATAATTTTATAATATTTTTGTTATTTTTTTTTTTATGTAGCATATATTTTTGATACTATAACATGTTGAAAAAAATTATAAAAAAAAAAACCTATATAAAAAATATAAAATGATATGGAAATTGTATGCAGAAATATTAAATAGAGGCATTAGTTTGCTTGTTTGTTTCACTGTTGTCAAAAATGCTTTAGACTTGATAAAGGGAAGAACTCCCGGAAGTTTGTCACTGCAAATTTCTGTTAGTTCAATAAAAACATTTTACAAAATACTGCAATATTCCATTATTTTGCATCTACGTTATTGGATCACTGCGGCAACTCAAATATCATGACTGTTGCGTATTAGGCTTCTGAAGTTGTCCTGGAAACATAAACAGTATTTATAGGTCTGTAGATAAATAATTGGACAGTTTGGTGTCTCCACAGAGAGAGGTTATTTTAATACATATGTTTCTTTTAATTAACATCATCACATGGCTCTTCATCTCTAATATATGACCGGTTCCTTTTTCACAGACACAAAATGGTTTTGTAACTTGGCGTTAATATTGAGCAAGCCTCTATTAAGGAACACTTGGAATCTATCATGTCACATCTAACCAGCCTGTTGTGCTACAAGTTTCAAATCTGAACTGACAAAATGCCCCAAGGGAGTTATGTTCCTCTAAAAAAAACTTCCATCAGTCTGACAGTCTGACTAATAAGTAAAGCTCAGATCACACCATACCTGCTATGAAAAAAAGGATCTCTAAGGATAGACAGACAGATGGACGGAGAGAAGACAGACATCATTATAATTAAAAACAATCTCTGTTAACCCTTTTACGTTAATCTGTTAGCATAGTGATTTAAGTAAGGTGTGTTATATATAAATGTAGCACTTTATCAATTGGTCCATGGGATCTACATAAAATCGAGACAGAGTTAAAGTAACATAATAACTGTTATAACATCTTATGTTTCATTATTATTTTATTATTTGTATAGCGCCATCAGATTCCGTAGCGCTGTACAGTGGGGTCATAAAGGTTATGCTGCAAGGAGGTTGCCTGTTAATTTCTCACTGTACACGGTCCTTCCTTGATGCATTGGCTTGCAAAAATCACTGTTCCTATAGGCAAGCTCCTTCAGTGCCTGACATTAGAGCGGGAAGCTGTACGATCTCCTCGGCCAGTCCGAACTGAATATTTGGACAGTGTGTGTGTTCTAAAGTTTGTGGGGTCAATTCTACTGAAGAGAATGAAAGTCTCCTGACTGGTTAAACCACTTACTGCTGTAAACAATGCTTTATTTTTTCATCTAATTACAAATAGAAGAAACATTTAGCCCAAGGTATATTTTTAAGTAGTATGAGGCCAATGCTTGAATCAGTAGTTAAACCCAGCAAGTTAGTGCTCACTCTACTCTGTGTTGGAGCCACATCTTTGTGGGTAGGGACTGCAGTGTCCAACTGAGGTGAGCTAGTGTGAAGAAGACGCACTATTTCACTAGTTCTGTATCTTATAGTGAAATATTGATAGAATGTAATACTTATATTCAACACTGTTCCTGGGACAGTTTCCTCTTCACTTGTGTCCTCACATTTGACAGGGGTTATGAATGTACCCATAAATTACTGCAGGAAAGATTTTGGGGGTATAAGAAAAAAAAATCACAAACCAGAATAATAGAGTCCTTTCCTGATAGAGTCTCTGGATCTATCAGAGCTCTCTCTGCTTCTCACACTGCCAGGTCAAGTGTAGTAGCTTTAAGAACTTTGAATATATTTTAAGCCACTACCTGGTGAGGACAGAGCTCACTGCACAAGCTGTAAACCCAGCAAGTGTAAGGATAACTTTTAGTTTAATATGTTCCTCCCTCACATGTTTCCAACCCTTGAGTGTCCCATTAACATTACTTGCCTGGTTTATAAATGCTTTAATGGAAAGCTCCTGCTTTGTACTGACAGTAAATTCACTCTATCTGTAATATCCACTCAACCTCCAGTACTTTGCTTTCAGTCCCACATTACCAAAATGAAGATGAGTTGGACAGTCTTCTTCCACAGGATGTGGACCCAGTGTCAGGATTACTAATTGATCCAGCACGCAGAATTGTATCACACCTAGGACTAGGGATAATGTCTAACCGGACCTTAGAATGGCCGGACTTATCCAAGAATAGTCAGAATACTTGCCGAGGTCAGGGATACAGAATCAGACACAATGATGAGAAAAAGCCAAATGTCAAGGATGCCAGAAATCAGGGAAGTCAGAACAGAAGTCAAATACCAAAAATTCAAGATCAGGAACGCACTCTTAGATTACCATCAGGCAGAAACCACGACAGGGCAATGAGAAATTGTAAAAAATAAATTTAACTATCCCTCCTGGGGGCGTGGCTTGGAAGCCGAGGAAGATGGTGGCGTAAACCCGGAGCTCCCCGCAAGGCTCACAGCAAAACCTCGCCAGCAGCACCTAATTGCCCCGAAAATGGGCAAATCACAAAAGGCACCGCACTCCTCAAAGCCCGCAGACACCCCGAGGGGAACCTCGAACTCCTCCATGCGGCGATTCCTGACAGCCCAGGCGGACGGGGAAGCACAGGCCTCAAATGACTCGACGGCCTCGAGTGAGGCCCTCTCACCACCGTTCTTAAGCGGAGAGGAGGCACTAGCCGGGACGCCCATACTGTACCCCTCAGAGCCGAACTCGGAATGGATCCGCATCCTCCGCAACCTACCCACCAAGGCGGACCTGACAGAGGCGAACAACAGCCTATGTGCCTCCATCTCCGAAGAACTGCAGGCCATGCGGGAGGAATTCTGCGGCCTACATCAAAGGGTCACATACAAGCGGCGCAGTCTGCCAACACAGGGACCCTTCAGCTAACCACCCAGCGGCTGCAACAGATGGCACACCACCTAGAGGACCTCGATAACCGAGGGAGGAGGCAGAATATCAGGGTCCGAGGGATCCCAGAGGATGCTGACGAAACCGCCCCAATACAGACCACCCTTGTGGGGATCTTCAACAAAATACTGGGTCGCGCCCTGCAGGAACCAACCGACATGGTGAGAGCACATTGGGCACTTAGACCGAAAGGCCCCCCGGGGAGCCTGCCCAGAGACGCCATATGCTGTCTTACTGACTATCACTTAAAGGAAGAAATATTGCTCAAAGCCAGGGAGACTAACAGAGTCCTACTGGGCAGCACAGAGGTCCAACTATACCCGGACCTCTCCCCCACCACCCTTGCCTACCGCAGGGCACTACGCCCATTCACCAGACAACTGCAAGCTAATAGAATCAAGTACCGCTGGTGTTTCCCAACTGGACTACAGGTTCACACGCCACGAGGCCCATACATGGTGAAGGAAATGGCCGACTTGGACGCCCTGGGGAGGGAACTACAGATCACACCGGCCCCACTACAATGGCCGGACCCCCTGGCCCTCTATACCCCTGCCCAGGGCCCAAGGTCACAAATAGCAGGTAACCAGATCCCGAGGATCACCCGCCAACAAGCAACCGGCCCACGAGGCCTCTGAGAGGAGGCGGAGACAGCCGATACCACAGCCAGGACCTGACTCGATGCAACCTCTTCCTCTGGGGACACACTCCAACCCTGCCGAACTCACATCGTCCCCGCCACTGGATTTGAACAGACCGCATGGAACTTTTGCACGGACTATGCGGAGCCTGTGGTTCCATGCCACATAAGGACACATCACCCGCACACAGGGACGCACCTTGCACGCACCTGCTGGAGGCCCAAGAACTATAGCACAAGGACAATATGCAGGGGGCACCACGGCCCGTCCTAGAAACCGCAAGTACCACACTCAACTGGCCGATAGGCCTGAGAGACTCCCAATTCTCATATATAACCTTATCCCCAAACTGCTAACTATCCACTGAGTACCATTATTGTGGGGCGATGGGAGGAGGGTGGAGGGGGAAGGCAACAGAGGCCCAATGCAAAGCGAGTGACAGCGTCCAGAGACGCGGGATGGGTGGGCGACCGACGCGGGCAACCGATCCCCCCCATAGAGGCCTAGTGATGACCTACTCAGGAACAGGCTGGGGGGGCGAGGGCCCGCCTCGCTCGGACTTCAGGCACCCAAAAATGGACGGGACCGGGCTCAAATTACTACGCTGGAGCATGGGCGGGATAGCCGGGTAGGATCCCTGGGTAGGAAACACGATAAAGGGCAGGAACACAGGCATAGGAGGAGGTGGGGGAGACGAGTCGCCAAATGCCCATAAGCTCAGCGTCAGGGTGGGAGGGCGGGAGGGAAAAGGAACACGCATGCGAACATACCGTAGGGGAAAGGCAGAGGAACTGAACCGCAGGCACAGGAGGGGGGTGGGAATCCGAAGGGAGCGGTATTGGAAGGGACGGGAACCAAATGGCTGGTCGCTATACGCCTGAACACACCTCTTAATATGATCTGAGATGCCAGGGCACGGAAGTTAAGCTAAGGGGGCTTCATGCTACCGCAATTGACAATGCCTGTTATTATTGTTATTGTTGTTGTTTTACTTTTTGTTAATTATAACATTATACTATCTAAGTTACCAATACCACACACGTCCACTGGCGAGGACAAGTAACACACATACAATCACACAGAGCCCCACGGGGGAGATCATGGGTCTTTGACAGAGACACGAGGTCACACCTGGGAGGGATTCGCGGAGCGACCAACCAGGACACTACCATATACATACAAACACGACCGGAGGCCTCAGCCTTCCATCTACTTCCACAAGGGACAGGCGCCAATTTCAAGTGGTCGACATATAACACCCAGGGGCGGAAGAGGGCCCCCACGACCACCGAGACGCAAACACCCTAACGCCGAATAGTCGGCGGACACCCTACACCACACACTCACATACCTATTTGACACAACCTCAACTTCCCTCTCGACCCAGGCAGCTGGGGCAAGGGACCAATTGGGCTCTGCTCAAAATGTCACTGACTCCAGCCAATCTCACGCTGATCACCATAAATGCAAGGGGCCTGAACAAACCGAAAAGAGATCAGCAGCCCTGAAAGATTTCCACGCCGCTAGGGCATCCATAATATTTATCCAAGAGACGCACTTCAAAGAGGGAGCCAGACCGAAGCTACATAATCACCACTATCCCACAGGCTAATACAGCGACTTTCACGGGGAACGGCAATCCTGATACACAGGGGAATCCCATTCCAAGAACAGGGCCTACAGACAGACCGATAGGGCAGATATGTACTCCTGAAAGGAACGATAGCGGGACAGGTATACACCTTCGACAACATCTATGCCCCCAATCAGAGACATCACAGGTTCCTTGCCGGAATACTCCGTAGGATACAGGGGTTTGCAGAGGGTACACTGATAATAGGAGGGGACCTCAACATAGCCCTAGACCCAAAATGGGACACATCCAACGGCACCTCCCGCATACCAACACAACACCTGACCACACTCACCTCATATCCAAACACAAACTAGTTGATAGTTGGAGAGCCCACCACCCAGACAAGAGGGACTATACGTTCTTCTCCCACCCCCATAATTCATACACCAGAATAGATTACTTTTTCCTAACTCACTATCACCTCCCCCTCGTCTTACGAGTAGAACACGGCACGGCCACATGGTCGGATCACGCCCCCGTGACACTCACGATAGCGTCCCCACTCTATAGACCCAGGGTAGCTAAGTGGAGGCTCAATTAACATTTACTCTCCGTACCGGAGGTAAAAGCGGAAATCGACACAGCTCTCCGTGAATATTTTGCCACAAACACACCATCCCAAACGTCCCCGACGATCATGTGGGAGGCACACAAGAGTGTGATCAGGGGCCACTTCATTCAAAAAAGCGCCAAACTGAAGAAACAAAGGGAGGCAGCCATGGCAGACACACTGACAAAAATTCAGGAGATAGACAATCTGAACAAAGCCAATCAGACGCCCGACTTACAAAACCAACTACTCTCACTGCGCAGGGACCTGACCAAACTGCTCCAGACGAGGTACCACAGAGATGCGTTGCGACATAAAGCCTTTTTTGCCCTGCGTGGCAACAAGAGTGGCAGGCTATTGGCACGAATGTTAGCCAAACGCAGACAGCAGACATACATAGACATACGGGACGATAAGAACACAGATTGCCTCGCAAGATACAGGAAGCAATCAGAGCATACTATGCTAATCTTTACGCGCTTCCCAGACCGCACACACATCATGCGGACACACGCCTAACGGACTCAATCGAAGCATATCTGACACTCCACTCGACGCCTTCACTAGATGGGGACACGGCAGAACTCCTAGACAGGGAGATAACACCAGAGGAACTAACACTAGCAGTGAAACAGACGAAAGCGGGCAGAAGCCTGGGCCCGGACGGCCTGCCACTATGCTATTATAAGACATATGCTGACGTACTATACACCCCACTCATAACAACGTTTAACGCAATAAAAGAGGGCCACCCGCTCCCCAAGCAATCCCTGACAGCGCACATCACTATTCTCCCTAAGGACGGAAAAGACAGGGAACACTGCGGAAGCTACCACCCTATCTTATTAATCAATAGCGACCTCAAACTCCTGACCAAAATATTAGCAAATAGATTACAGTCGCACGTACCCACCCTGGTGCACCCAGACCAGGTGGGATTTGTAATGGGGAGAGAGGCGCAAGAAAATACCATGCGCACCCTCACACTGATGCATAGTGGTAAACGCACTACCGGAGGCCTTCTTCTGCTCTCTACGGACGCGGAGAAGGCATTCGATAGGGTGGGATGGAAATATCTGTTCCATACCCTCGCCCACATGGGTCTGGGCCCAGGCATCAGGGGGTGGATAGAAGCCTTATATACACAACATTCCGCACATGTGGTCATAAATGGGGCCCTATCGGAACCATTCGACATACTAAATTGCACACGTCAGGGATGCCCCCTGTCCCCGATCCTCTTCGTCTTGGCCCTGGAGCCGCTACTAGCGGCCATCAGAAACAACCCGGACATAACGGGGATGACGACGGGGACGACCCACCATAAAGTCGCGGCCTACGCCGACGATCTACTGTTCTACGTGACCAACCCTGAAATATCCCTCCCAAACATACTGAAAACATTTGAGGAATATGGGCGGCTCTCCAATTTGAAAATCAATCTAACCAAATCGTTCATACTAAACATAAGCATCCCAGAACGCAGGGCGGAACCTCTACGCCAACATTACATGATTCAATGGGCAACACAGAAGCTCAAATTCCTGGGAGTCTGGTTAACAAGGAGGGAAGGGGACCTATTTAAGGAAAACTTTACTGCCTTACTAGCGAGAATGCGCACGGAGATGCAGGAATGGGCACACCCCCACATTTCGTGGTTGGGTAGGATACAGGTAGTGAAGATGAACTTCCTACCGCGCCTACTCTACCTGTTCCAAGCTATCCCAATACTGATCCCACGCTCATATTTTGCCTCACTACGCATGGCCTTGATCCAATATGTGTGGAACGGGAAAAAACCCAGGGTTGGCCACGCCCTGCTGACGCAGCCAAAAGACAAGGGTGGTCTGGCACTGCCAGACTTCACCCTATACTACAGGGCATGCCATTTCCTACGGATAGTGGAATGGACCAAATCAGGCACACACAAGTTATGGAAACAGGTGGAGGAACATGAAGCGGGAGTCCCGGTCGCGGTGCTGCCACCTGAGGCACCGATAGGGAACGCGACACAATCCCCTTACACAAAAGCAACTCTATGGGAATGGAACCGCACAAAAGGGAGACATGGCCTAACTACTTACCCTACTCCCCTATTACCACTCACGCATAACCCTGACTTCCCCCCGGGAACGGACCCGAGAGCATTCAAAGACCTAATTCGAGACCCATTGCCCAGACTTACACATGTACTCACACCGGGAGGCCTTAAGACGGTAGACGACCTACGGGGACAATCTGAGCACACCCTCCTGATACATTTTAAATACAAACAAATTAGGAGTTATATAGCCTCCCTGTCAGGGTACCTGAGGTCTCTACCTCCGAGAGAGGTAGAGACTTAGTCGTTCATCCATCCGGACGGCCTGATTTCCCTCTTTCTCGCGGTCCATCCGGTCATGCAAAGCCGGCCGCGAGGGAGTGACTCCCTTTTATAGCATGACGCCCGGAAGTCGACGTCAGGACGTCAACCCGGAACGACCTGTCACTCAATTGGTTCAGGACCAATCAGGACTCGTCGGAGGTGTGTCTACTTATCTGAACAGGGCATTTAACAGTGCTTCTTTCATTAGCTCATTGCCCTGTCGTGGTTCTAGCTTGTTCTAGTCACTCAGTGCTCGTGTTTTCTAGTTATTCCTTTTGGTTTTGACCCGGCTTGTTTGCTCTTCTCTGCTTATCTCTGTTACCCTTGATTCGGCTTGTCTACCGCTTACCTGTCTTCTGTTACCCTCGACCTCGGCTTGTCTTTGACCATTCTCTACTGTACTACTTACGTTAGTCCGGCCATTCTAATGTCCGGTATACGTATCTGGCTACTGTTTGTACTCTGCGTGTTGGATCCCTGTCCCGATCCTGACATTACGACAGGACCAATGGATCCTGCAAGTACAAACAGTCAGCTTGGTTCTCCTGATCCTAGGTTTGAAGCCATGGATCACAGAATGGATCAGATGGCGCTAGCGCTACAGGCATTATTATCTCGTGCCAATAATCCACCAGAGGAGTTACGTACTACTCCTATCTCTCCTGTAGGTTCAGGCCTAGAGGTAGCCACTGTGCTTCTTCTCGTATTACCCCACCAGTACGTTATGGTGGTGCTCCTGAGAAGTGTCGTGGGTTTTTAAACCAAATTAGTATCCACTTTGAATTGCAACCTCGCTCCTATCCTACGGATAGGGCAAAGGTGGGATTTATTATCACCTTACTCATTGAGAAGGCTCTAAGATGGGCCAATCCACTATGGGAGAACGATAACCCGTTAGTATATAACTATAACGCATTTGTAGCTGCTTTTAGAAGAACTTTTGACCCTCCAGGTAGAAAGGTTAATGCAGCCAGATTACTGTTACGCCTGAGACAGGAGAACCGAACACTTGTGGATTATGCACTAGAGTTCAGGTCTCTGGCGTCAGAGGTCAAGTGGAATGAGCAGGCGTATATGGACGTATTTTTGAATGGGCTATCAGATGTAATCCTTGACGAGGTTGCTACTAGAGAACTTCCTGAGAATTTAGAGGATTTAATTTCGTTCATTTCTCGTATAGATGAACGTTTAAGAGAGAGACAGAACACTCGAGAGAGGAACCGGAGACCTTCCTTTAGGTTAGCTCCCGCATTTCTAAGTCCTGACTCCACGGTCTCATTGCTCCCTGAACCTATGCAGATAGGCTATACCCGCCTCTCTGAGGAGGAGAGACAGTACAGGAGAAGGGAGGGGTTATGTATGTACTGTGGAGCCAGAGGTCATTTACTCTCGAACTGTCCTAACCGCCCGGGAAACGCTCGCACCTAAGTTTCTCTAGAGGACAGGCTTTGGGTGTTTCTATTTTGTCCTCTACTTCTAATTATAAAGATCACAGGCTTCTGCTACCAGTTTCCTTAACCTGGGAGAAGGAAGTAGTAAAGGCTATGGCCTTGATAGATTCCGGAGCTGCTGAGAATTTTATCGACCAAGCCTTTGCCACTAGACACAATATCCCATCCCAGTTAAGGGAGACACCCTTGGCCGTTGAGGCCATAGATGGTAGACCATGACTGGACCCCGTTATCTTTCGTGAGACCATACCCATCAACTTAAATGTTGGTATCCTACACGTGGAGAATTTATCTCTTATGCTCATTTCGTCCCCTTCTGTTCCCATAGTTCTGGGGTATCCATGGTTGAAGAGACATAACCCTATTATCGATTGGGAGTTAGGGGAGATACTCTTGTGGGGTCAGAGCTGCCAGGAGAGGTGTTTACGCAAGGTTTCTCCATTGGCTAATATTAATACACCAGGTAGTTCTACTCAGTCCACAGAGAAACAGATACCGTCCCTGTACCAAGACTTAAAGGCAGTATTCGACAAGAAGAATGCCGATTCATTACCTCCACACAGGTCATTTGATTGTAAAATTAAGCTTCTACCTGGTACTATGCCCCCGAGGGGTAATGTATATCCTTTATCTGTTCAGGAGAACGCTGTTCTAGAGGAATATATTCGTGAGAATTTAGAGAAAGGATTCATTAGGAGGTCTTCTTCTCCTGCCGGGGCTGGGGTTTTTTTTCGTTAAAAAGAAGGATGGCACGCTGAGGCCTTGTATTGATTACGGAGGTTTGAATAAAATAACTATCAGAAATGCCTATCCTATCCCATTGATTACCGAGTTGTTTGATCGTCTTAAGGGCTCCAAAATCTTCACCAAATTAGATCTCAGAGGGGCATATAATTTGGTGAGAATCCAGCATGGACACGAGTGGATGACGGCGTTCAATACTCGGTATGGCCATTATGAATACACAGTTATGCCATTTGGGCTTTGCAATGCTCCTGCAGTATTTCAGGATTTGATTAATGAGGTACTTAGGGAGTTTCAACATGATTGTGTTATTGTCTACCTGGACGACATACTGATACACTCTAGGGAGATTGAGACTCACCATAGACAAGTCAGAAAGGTACTACACAAACTTCTGCAGCATGGTCTATACTGTAAATTGGAGAAATGCAGCTTTGACCAGTCGCAGATAGACTTTCTTGGTTACGTGATTTCTGGGGAAGGCTTTAAAATGGACCCTGACAAACTCCAATCTATTTTAGATTGGCCGTTGCCTAAAGGACTCAAGGCTATTCAGAGGTTTATTGGTTTTTCCAACTATTATAGGCGCTTCATTAAGGGATACTCTTCTATCATCTCGCCTATTACCAATATGACCAAACAAGGGGCTGATACTAAGACTTGGTCTACTGAGGCTCTTGTTGCTTTCAAGACTCTCAAAGAACTTTTTGCTTCTGCTCCTGATGTGGGATTATTTAAAAAAAACCTTATTGCACTTGTATTCAATTATTGCACTAACTCCATTTTAACTTTATACTGTGACAATCCTCCATTTTGTCCTCCTAACCTAACTTGTTCATTTTAAAACTACCTTACATGACAGAATTTCCCAGCACATCTAATACAATAGAACAAAGACTGTATTTTCTATAAAGACATGATTAACACAGGAATTGCTGACTTTTCCTTAGATTTGCAACATAGTATAGTTTGAAGGCCATGAGAACACAGTAGTAATGAAATGTTCTATTCATAAGAGACCTTGCACCTGGCCACGAGGCCTGAGATCACCGACCGTGTAAAATGACGCTCAAGACCCCTTGTCCCCCACCCGTGTCCAGAACAATCCCACCTCTTGGTGGGTGGACACGGGACTAACCACTTAAGTTTTCGAACCAATTAATAATATTGATAGGAGGACACTAATCCCGACACTTAACAATTAATCCAATTAATGATGTTTATTTGCTGATAT
This sequence comes from Pelobates fuscus, assembly GCF_036172605.1. Lineage (NCBI taxonomy): Eukaryota > Metazoa > Chordata > Amphibia > Anura > Pelobatidae > Pelobates > Pelobates fuscus. The sequence continues at coordinate 54,643,072 of NC_086318.1, read as the reverse complement.
TCTAATAATCAATGATGACGTAAAATGTCTCTTAAAAGGACCTGCGCGTCCGCTTTTTAATCACTTGCCAATAAATTTTCTCGAAGTTATTTTAACCTGAACCTTGTGTGTCAGACTTAATTACTTCAGCGTATATACGCAATTTATTTTATTAATTTGGACAGGAACAGATAGACATTTAAACATTTTGGTTTACTGCTAAAAAGTACCATAACAACTTGGCGCCCAACGTGGGGCACCGGGCTATGTCTGGCCGGTGAGCCGTCCTAAGGAAGACGCTGTTGGACGGAGGAATCCAGGGGGAAGGAAAGGAGATTGATCACCTCCAGGTACACGGTAGAGACTTCTGCAGAGCCACCGGTATGTTCCGGCCCCTTTGATTGACCCGTCCACGTGTCTGTGACTGCTTCCCGGGAGGACATCAAAGACAGGTAATATCTTGCCCGGTGTCTCGTTACTCATTTGTTTACCTGCATTTTAGTCTATCTGTTGCCTGGGTGTGTTTGAATTGTGTTTGAATTGTTTGCCTGTTTCCCCATTTTGAGATAAGGGGGGGTGGACCTGCAGGGGATTTGCCTGGGGTTCTGTCTTGCTTGTTTTCCCCTTTTTGGGATAAAGGGGGGTGGACCTAAGGGGACTTGCCTGGGTCTTCAGTATATCTGTCTATCTGTTTGTATTTTGCCCCTTTTGGGATAAAGGGGGGTGGACCTGAGGGGATTTGCCTGGGTCTTCTGTTGCCTGTTTTACTCCTTTTAGGAACCACGGTGCTGTGGTTGTAGGGAAAAAGGGGGGTTGACCTGTGGATGCGTTCCTGGGGGTCTTCTTTGCCTGTTTACCTCTTTTAGGAGCCTCGTGGCTGTGGCTGTAGGGAAAAAGGGGATTGTTGGAACTGTGGATTTTGTGTAGACTCATAATTTCCTGTGATCCTTCTGGTGACACTCTGAGAGCTTAGCTAGCCTCATTGTGCACGTGGTAACCCACAGTTTCGAGTACTGGGGTTAGTGGAATTCCAAGTTTGGTAACCACTGTCCCGAGTACCGAGGCTGGGGGGATTCCAGTTTTGGTAAACCTCAGCTTCGGCGGGGGGGATTCCAGTTTTCTTTTGGTAACCACAGCCCTGAGCGCTGGGGCTGGTGGAATTCCAGTTTTTCTGTTTATTTGTGGTAGTGAGACTTATAAGTGGGTTTTTATAGGGGCACTACGGGGTTGAGGGAGGTGACTTTGGAGTAAGCACATGAGTAAAGGAAAGGAATTATTGTTGATTTCATTTGAACTGTGATGCATACACTGTATTTCAACTGTATTGTTGTCTTGTTTGTTTAATGAGGAGTCTCATGTACTCCTGTGTCTGTCTCTAAAGGATTTTTCCTTGCCTTTCATCTTTTCTACACTCTCTATATTATTATACTATCCACTCCCATTCCTCTTAAAAGAGAAGTGATTGGTCACACACTTCTCACCTCGCTCCAATCCGTGTCTACCACCCCGGGTAGGCGGATTCAGTGACTGGTCTACGTTTTGGGAAGACGCACCTGAGAAAGTCCCACGATTCTCGGGTGGCAGTCGAGCATTGTAGACGTTCCTGTTCAATTTTCCTTCTCTCTCTCTATATCTGGGACGCTGGTATAGGGGTAAAGGGACTATGGGACAGGATTTAGATAAGCCCAGCAAGGGCTGGTTAGCATGTGATTTGGTAGAGAACAGAGAGGGTGAAGAGATGGTTAAAGGTGTTGAAAAGATTGCAAAAGTATGTAAAATTGCTGTGCCGACATGTGGGAGATTGCAACCAGAAAGTTGGCGCAAGTTACTAGCAGAAATGAAAGGCAAGCTTACAGATAATGGTTTATTAAAGACTGCTGAAGCATGGTACAGAGTAGCGAAGGCTATTCAGTTAGAAGGTTGGGTTGAGGAAGAAGTAAATCACAAAGGTGTGAAATTGTTTGTGTATCATAAAAATTGTGTTGCTGGGGTTTACCCTCAGCCAGCGCCCCAAAATGGCGCCCAGGGGATGTCCGTCCCCAAGGTTCAGTCAGCCATAGGTGATAGCCAGCTGACTATGTTCCCCACTCCCGATCCTCCCGAATCCCATCCCATCACCTCCCCTGTCTGCCCGGTCCTGAATTCTGATGGATCTTTCTTTACCCCTTCCCTTTCTCTAACGGTCCCATCATCCTCAGCCATCCCCACGCTCCCTTCCATGCCTAATCCTAACATCTCATCTGCCGCCTCCTCCCTGCAATCCCTCTCTATGGTTAATCCCCTTCCATCAGCACCCGCCCAGCTAACTACCCCTCCCTCCCATGCTACGACTCCTCTTTCCGCATCCATCCCTACTAATCCTGTCCTGTCTCCTCCGATAACCAGCTCCGCCCCAGTCCAATATCCTACCTCCTTAACCGTACCTGCCCACCCTACTCTTTTGCCCTCCCCTGCCTGGCCCTACCCCTTCCCATATCCCATGGCCCTGCCCTACCCCGGTTACCCTCCCTTTCCCCAAGCCACTCCCCAGGTTCCGGTCATGCCCAGTCCGGCCCAATCTGCCCCGGAAGTGCCCATATCAAATATGGCCGCCGCTTCTTCCCTTAATCCTGAAGCAACTCCTTTCCCCGCCTCCAATATGGCGGCTCCCAGTTCAGCCCTAATGCCAGTAATTCCCGGCGACTACCTGTCCCCAGGTTACGACTCGCTAGCCACCCCTGCATCTGGGGCTCATTCCCAACCACCGATCCTTTCACCTCACGCGGGACCTGCACCGCGTAGAAGAGTCAATATCATAGAATTCGATGATGACGAGATGGACAGGGTGTCCCATGTCTCATCGGAACTTGCTGCGGGAGCCCCAACTCATCGTTCTATCGATGATCCCTTCGGCCACAAGGGTCGGGGAGAACAGGCCCCTCCTAAATATGTAGCTTTTAACCCCACTCAAGCTAGTGCTCTGATGAAATCACTCCCGGACCCAGAAAAGCAGCCCATGCCCTTCTACCGAGGGATAGTTCAAATTCAAAAGACTTATTCAGCCGCATGGCGTGATCTATTGAGCATTTGTGCTATTAAAGCAGGGGATGCATATTGGCCAAGTATGGCCCGACACCTCAGTACAGATCAGCTCAACAGTGATGTTGATTATCCCTCTGGAGTAACCTTTTGCACCCAATTAAGAGAATGGGCTAAGGACAAACTTGCAGATCAGGCTGCTGGCCTTACTGATGTTATTCAAGATAAAGGAGAATCAGTGGAAAGGTTTCATGCAAGACTGTATCAAATGTTTACAGATTTGGGGTTTGATCTTACTGACAAAATTCATTCACAAATGCTGTCAGGTGCGTTTGTCCAAGGTGTTAAGGACTCTATACGCAAGGGAATCATTGCTGCACGCCCTGAATATAAGGTTGTTCCCCTGGACACCCTACTTTTAGTTGCTAGAGGTTTGGAATCCGCTCAGACCCCAAGAAGATCCACTTCAGCGCCTCTCATGGTATCCCGCTCCACCCCAGTCCCAAAAGGTACTAGACCGGAGGAGGGGGGACATTGTTTTAATTGTGGAGCCAAGGGGCACTTTAGAAGTGACTGCCCAGAACCTAAAAAGGAGCCAAGGGAGCCCAGAAAGCCCTCTAAACCTGCCCCAGCTCCCAAAGCCACCAAACAGGTTCCGATAATTGAGGAACCAGATGATTAGGAAATTGGCAAGCCTGTGTCTGCAACCCCTGTCATGGCAGTGTCTACAGGGGATAAGGGGGGGCCACTTGCCACAGTGACTTTGCCCATTGAAGGCCACCCTACCACATTTCTAGTTGACACAGGTGCAGCCCGTAGTGTTCTGCGAGAACAAGACCTGCCAGACCCATCCTTTCTGTCAAATATTGACGTCTCTTGTGTTGGAGTGGATGGCCAGCCAAGACATAGCCCTTTAACAACATTACGAGTTGGCTCTAGCCTGCTTGCTCGCTTTGTGGTATCCTCCACATGCCCAATTAACCTATTAGGTGCTGATGTTCTCTCACGCCTGCAAGCATCCATCACCTTTACCCCGGATGGGCAGGTAGAAATGTCCACACCTCTATCTGAATCAGACACCTCAGCCTTGTGCTCCTTGCCTCTAATGCTGCATTTAGAAAAGCCCCGTGAGAAAGCAGCAGAATTAAGGTCCAATTTCCCAGAGGCATTAAAGATACAGGTGCCCGCCAAGTTATGGTCCTCAGGCCCAGAGGACATAGGTCACCTAAATGTTCCCCCTGTGGTGGTAAAGCTCATTCCAGGAGCTAAATTACCAAGAAAACCACAATATCCATTAAAACCAGCACAGGCCGCTGCCATTTCTACCCACATCAAGGCACTCTTGGAGAAGGGTGCCCTGGTGAAATGTAAATCTGAATGCAACACCCCATTATTCCCTGTGAAAAAGAAAACTCCCAAAGGTGAGCCAGAGAAGTACAGGATGGTTCAGGATCTCCGTGCTGTCAATGAAGCTACCGTCCTGGACACCCCTCTTGTACCAAACCCCCATACTCTGCTCTCTGGAGTCCCACCATCTGCAAAATTTTTCACAGTCATTGACCTAGCAAATGCTTTCTTCAGTGTCCCACTGGACCCATCCTGCCAATACCTGTTTGCTTTCACCCATGAGATGCAACAGTATACCTGGACTGTCATGCCCCAAGGGGCACAAAATTCACCAAGTCAATTTGCAAAGGCCATGGCCACCATCCTTGACCCATGGCAAGCTGAGCACCCAGAAGTTGTCCTGCTCCAGTATGTGGACGATTTACTGCTCTGTGGAGATGATATACCCACTACTGAACAGTGCTCAATTAGTCTGCTTTGTTATTTGGCAGAACAAGGATGCAAAGCTTCGCTCATCAAGCTACAGTTCTGCCAACCCTCAGTAATTTTCCTTGGACATTGCCTATCTCAAGGTGCCAGACATCTTACCCGGGACCGGGTGAGAGCTGTACTGGATATTCCAACTCCAAGGACTTCGAAATCCCTCCATGCCTTCCTAGGCCTCATTTCCTACTGCAGAGCATGGATCCCAGAAGCCTCCCTGCTCATGCAGCCTCTCTATGACGCACTTAAGTCTGACCCTTTCTGTTTGCCTAATGAAGCTCTGGACAATTTCAATGCTCTCAAACGTGCCATTGCTTCTGCTCCTGCCTTGGGCCTACCTGACTACTCAAAACCTTTCAAATTATTTGTCTCTGAAAGACAAGACCACGCAACAGGAGTTCTCACCCAAACTAATGACTTAAGAGGCCGCCAAAGGCCTATTGGATATTTCTCATGTCAACTGGACATTGTGGCCAGAGGGACTCCTTCCTGTCTCAGGGCTGTCTTTGCTGCAAGAGAGCTCATAGAAAGAACCTCAGACCTGGTCCTTGGCCACCCTCTGGTTGTTTTGGCCCCTCATGACATTTCTGCCATCATCAACCAAGTCCAGCTCAAGCACGTGTCTCCAGCCAGACACCTACGCCTTCAGTGCCATCTTCTTCTACCTGACAATATTTCCATCCAAAGATGTCAAGTTCTTAACCCATCCACTCTTCTTCCACTCCCTGAGGGGGGTATCTATTATGGATTTATCACAGATGAAACCTACATTTACCTGCTTTGTGGATGTATCAAGAAAGTCATGCATCCACATTTGACATTTTATGAAGATGAGAAGCCTCTCTGTGAAGGCCCAGATTACGCCTTCTGTACCATGTGGTACAAACCAGACATTACTCCCGAACCTTGCTATGAAGATGAGCTTTACCACTGGACTGATGTGAAGCTCACTGCTCAAGATTTCTATTGTGACTCTGAAGGCAATAGCATGGTCTTGATCCAACTACCTCAACAACTTAACTACCTCTACCGCCATTGGGATACTGCTATCCCACATATTCCTGTTACCAAACTGAAGACAAGGTCATGGAATGACCTTGGGCCCATGGCAAAGCTATGGGCCACCATGGATGAAGAACAGCTACAGGAAAATGGTATTGTCAAATACCCAACAACTGACCTTCTGGAAGCATGGCCACGCCACTTCCTAGAAAAGGAATTTCAAGATCTGGTCATAGTGAATGATTATGACCCCGAAACACCTCATGACTGTTTTGAACAGATGAAAATGGAGACAGTACACCTACCAACTGTGCATGAGAATCCATTACAAGATCCAGATTTTACCCTGTTTGTGGACGGCTCAAGATATGCTGATGAAGAAGGAAGATATCATACAGGATATGCCGTAACCACAACAGACGAAGTTATCAAATCATCATCCTTACCGCCAGCAATGTCTGCGCAAGAAGCTGAATTACAGGCTCTGACTTCAGCATGCAAAATTTCCGAAGGAAAACGTGCCAACATCTATACAGATTCAAGATATGCTCTGGGTGTGGCACATGACTTCGGCCTAATTTGGAAGACAAGAGGATTTCTTACCACCGCCGGTACACCAGTCAAACATAGTACTGCAATTAAGGAGCTAATGGATGCCCTCCTGCTCCCTGAAGAAGTGGCCGTTTTGAAGGTAAAGGCCCATGGGAAATTGGATACAGATGAAGCAAAGGGCAACCATTTGGCTGATCAGGCTGCTAAGCTAGCAGCCAGGGATCTGCAGGAAGTGGATGAAGAAGTGTCCGGACAAGAAGAAGAAGAAGAAGAAGTCCCTATTTTTGCTCTGCAAACTCTTCCTACTGATTTGCGAATTTTGCGAGAACAGCAAGCTGCAGTCACTCCTGAAGAAACACAAAAATGGAAAAATAAAGGAGCTGTCCAAAAGGACGGAGTATATTACAACAACTTCAAATTTTGTCTTCCAAAAAATTTATATCCAGCAGTTGTCCAATGGGCACATGGGCCTGCACACCTGTCAAAAGAATTGATGGCCGCCCTCATACAGAAGTATTATGAAGCACCCGGAATCACAACATTGATCAGCAGCTTCTGTAAGGCCTGTGTTATTTGTGCAAAATGCAATCCAGGAAGACCAATCAAGGTGCCTGCAAAACACCTGGCCCATGTACCCCTTCCAGCGAATTCAAATTGACCACATCCAAATGCCCAAGAGTGGGCCCCATGAATATGCACTAGTCATAGTGGACATGTTCTCAGGATGGCCAGAGGCCTACCCAGTGGCCAATATCACTGCGAAAACAACCGCAAGACGCCTACTTACAGAGATAGTATGTAGGTTTGGACTCCCAGAAGTCATTGAAAGTGATCAAGGCCCAGCCTTCACAGCAACAGTGACTAAAGAAATTTGGACTGCTCTAGGGGTGACCCTAGCCTTCCACACCCCTTACCACCCACAAAGTAGTGGTAAAGTAGAGCGCATGAATGGCACTCTAAAAGCCAGAATGTTAAAAATGTCGCAAGAAACAAAGATGCCCTGGCCAGAAAGCCTGTCAATAGCTTTATTTAGTGTTAGGCACACACCTAGAGGGAAGCATTCACTGTCCCCATATGAAATTCTATTTGGGACAGCACCCAGACTAGGTTGTTATTATCCGCAGCAGTTACAGCTCCAATCAGATGTTTTAGTAGATTATGTAACTGAACTTGCAAGTGCCTTGAACAAAATACATGCCCAAGTTTTCTCTTCAATTCCAGATCCTGAGTCGGACACAGGTACCCATAACCTGCTTCCCGGAGATTGGGTTCTGGTCAAGAAGTTTGTGCGGAAAAATACCCTGGAACCAAGATTTGACGGTCCATTCCAAGTTCTCCTGATTACCGCAACCTCCGTCAAACTGGCCGGCAGGCCAAATTGGATCCACGCTTCCCACTGCAAGAAATCTCCAGCCCCTGAGGAAGCAGATACCGCACAAGCATGTACCTCTGGTACACCTTCTCCTTAATCAGCCTTATAAAGGCCCAACAAGTAGCCATCACCAAAGATATTAGTGGGTATACCTTCTGGTACAATTCATCATGCACCCATGTGGCTACTTACACCTTTGACTATTGTGACATTGTAGAATGCCCGTTCCCCACATCACAAATCCAGAGTATTTACAGAGATATCCCTCATTCAAAAGACCCATATGTTTGTGTAGTTGACAAACAATGGGGGCACAATTGTAATCATTGGGGGGCGGCGGGATGGAATGCCGGGCCTGCCTGGGGTTACAAACCAAAGAGTGCCTTATCCAAAGTAGATGAACAAGGTAGATCCCTTCTCCAGAGAATGACTTTGAGAAAGCCTGGGGGAGGTACACCAATGAAATTAATCCTTAACATTGAGCATCCAAGCCCAACGGATGCCGACCAGTATGTGATGGGAATGTATTGGAGAAAGGGTTCCTACCGTAAATTAGGGCATTTCTTCCTAAAAGATATGTGCAACTCTTCCGAGTGGCAAGGGGCCACCCATATGGTCCCTAACCCATTAAAACCTCATATCCAGACCTTTCAAGACATGATGGCCATTGCTAACCCCACCTTTGAAGATACCATGGCCGCTGAAACAGGTTTTAATGATGTAAATTTATGGTTAGAATGGATGAAATATAATGCTAATAAGCATAATAAGACTGCATGCTATGTGTGTGGTGGTGCCCGGCCTCACCTGGGTACCGTACCTCTAATCCTACCAGTAGATATAGAGGAATGTGTTTTAAGCCTTTTTGCCTATCACTATGATTTTAACAGGTCCATATGTAGTGCATGGACAAAGGAGTATCCTCTCCTAACCAAGGATGTCAAACCCCCAGACGGTATTACCGTGTATAAAGGTAATTACACTTGTTATGCTAATTATGATGGAATTGGTAGATTCTTGGGTAACTTCTCTAAGGGGTATTGTGCTACCTACAGGAGTGTCTCTATGGACTTGTTGCAGTTTCACACCAGGTCATTAGGGGATATCTACTGGTTGTGTGGGGATTTACAGCTGAGATCCAGAATGGACAAGGAGTGGTGGGGGGAGTGTACTTTGGCTAAAGCTATTATGCCTATACATATTATCTCTGACACACACCTCGTCACCCATGAGTCCAGGCACACTAAGGTTAAGCGTGACGCCCCAGTGAAAGGAAGTTTTGATCCTCATGTTTATATTGATGCTATTGGGGTGCCTAGGGGGGTGCCCAATGAATTTAAAGCAAGAGATGAAGTTGCTGCAGGATTTGAATCACTTTTTGCCATAGTTACCACTAACAAGAATTTAAATTGGATCAATTACATTTATTATAATCAACAGCGTTTTGTTAATTATACCAGAGACGCCCTCCAGGGGTTGGCCGAACAGTTGCAGGCCACATCCCAAATGGCTTTCCAGAATAGAATGGCCCTAGATATGATCTTAGCCGAAAAAGGAGGGGTTTGTAAAATTTTACCTGACACCTTGACCTGTTGTACCTACATCCCAGAAAACACAGGCCCTAATGGTAAAGTTACATTAGCCATAGAAAAATTAAATGACCTGTCTATAGAGTTAAAAAGGAATTCTGGGATACAAGATCCCTGGGAAAGATGGTTTGGTTGGATGACAGGATGGCAAAAGGCTTTAATGCATATTGGTATGGCTATACTAATTTTTTCTTTTTATCTTTGCTCTCCTCTTTTGTTGTATCCTCCCATGTCTGAGAAAATCCCTCCTGAAGACTGTTGACCAAGCGGCACCCACTTTCACCCATCTCGAAGTTGATGACCAAGAGCTCCAAGACATCAACTCACCCTGTCTGCCGCTGCAAACAATCCCTTTTGTTGATAAAGTGCAGGAATTCTAGGAAGGGACTAACTTAGGTACAGCATCTGTCAGTGAATGGTAAAGACCCCGTGTTGGAGAAGTGGTGGATTAGCTGCCATGGGATACCCATGGGTGTGAAGTGTTCGAGAGCCATGCTGACGGATGAGTTAGCCTATCAGGGTCAGAACTAGGGACAGCCTTGCACTTTGCATTAACACCTAGCTAGCGGCCACGGGGTTTCTGTGCCTTTGGGTTAACACGTCTTCCTGGTACTAACTTAATAAAGTTTTATCTCTTAGAATCTAACATTTCATAGGGGGGACTGATGTGGGATTATTTAAAAAAAACCTTATTGCACTTGTATTCAATTATTGCACTAACTCCATTTTAACTTTATACTGTGACAATCCTCCATTTTGTCCTCCTAACCTAACTTGTTCATTTTAAAACTACCTTACATGACAGAATTTCCCAGCACATCTAATACAATAGAACAAAGACTGTATTTTCTATAAAGACATGATTAACACAGGAATTGCTGACTTTTCCTTAGATTTGCAACATAGTATAGTTTGAAGGCCATGAGAACACAGTAGTAATGAAATGTTCTATTCATAAGAGACCTTGCACCTGGCCACGAGGCCTGAGATCACCGACCGTGTAAAATGACGCTCAAGACCCCTTGTCCCCCACCCGTGTCCAGAACAATCCCACCTCTTGGTGGGTGGACACGGGACTAACCACTTAAGTTTTCGAACCAATTAATAATATTGATAGGAGGACACTAATCCCGACACTTAACAATTAATCCAATTAATGATGTTTATTTGCTGATATTCTAATAATCAATGATGACGTAAAATGTCTCTTAAAAGGACCTGCGCGTCCGCTTTTTAATCACTTGCCAATAAATTTTCTCGAAGTTATTTTAACCTGAACCTTGTGTGTCAGACTTAATTACTTCAGCGTATATACGCAATTTATTTTATTAATTTGGACAGGAACAGATAGACATTTAAACATTTTGGTTTACTGCTAAAAAGTACCATAACACTCCCATTCTAGTTCACCCTGATACGACTCTGCCGTTCTTACTCGAGGTCGATGCCTCTGAGACGGGAGTTGGTGCTGTTCTGTCTCAAAGGTTAGGGGTGGACAAACCGTTACACCCTTGTGGTTTCTTCTCTAAGAAATTATCTGGGCCTGAAAGCAGATATGACATCGGCGATAGGGAACGGTTAGCGGTCATTAAGGCTTTAAAGGAGTGGAGACATTTACTAGAAGGGACATTACACCCTGTTACTATTTTAACGGATCATAAGAACTTGTCTTATATTGGGGAGGCTAAGCGCCTGTCCGCCAGGCAAGCTCGTTGGTCCTTGTTCCTCACTCACTTTAATTATGTACTTACTTATAGACCTGGTTCTAAGAACTCTAAAGCCGATGCTTTGTCTCGTCAATATGAACCGTTCACTATAACTGAGCCAGTCCTTTCCTCGATAGTTCCTAAGGGTAACATCATCGCTAACACGAATCTCAGGATTCACTCTCCGTTGCTTACTGAGATCATGAAATTACAGCATCTTGCGCCCAAACAGACTCCTGGGGATCGACACTTCGTTCCCGCCACTCTCCAACTAGAAGTGTTACGCTGTTTCCATAACAGCAAGGTGGTTGGGCATCCTGGCATTCGCAAGACGTATGCTTTGATCTCTAAAGATTTCTGGTGGCCTGATTTACGTAAAGATATTAAAGAATTCATCGGGGCGTGTGAAGTTTGTACCAAGAATAAGCAACCTCATTCGCTCCCATGCGGATTTCTGCACCCTTTAGAGGTTCCTGAAAAGCCATGGTCCTGTTTGGCTATGGACTTCATTGTTGATTTGCCTATCTCTAAAAAGCAGACTGTTATCCTCACTGTGGTGGACAGATTTACTAAGATGGCTCACTTCATTCCCTTACCTAAACTCCCATCTTCGCCCGAATTAGCAGAGATATTCGCTAGGGAGATCTTCCGTTAACATGGGATACCTTCCCAAATTGTATCTGACAGAGGTTCCCAATTTGTTTCCCGTTTTTGGAAATCCTTCTGTTCTCAACTAGGCATCAAATTGAATTTTTCTTCTGCCTACCATCCTCAGTCCAATGGAGCTGCTGAACGCACCAACCAAAAGGTTGAACAATATCTACGTTGCTTCGTTTCTGAACACCAGGACGATTGGGTCGGTTTGATTCCTTGGGCGGAGTTTGCACACAACAATCTCGTTTGTGATTCTACGCATTCTAGCCCCTTCTTCATGAATTATGGCTTTCATCCTTCCATTCTTCCTTCGGAGTCTTCTTCCCAAGGGGTACCGTCGGTTGATGTCCATGTTGCCAATTTAAGGAAGTTGTGGGACCAGACTCGACAAATTCTTCTGCACAATTCTATGCTGGTGAAAAAACACGCTGACAAACGTAGAAGGGCAGCACCGGTGTTTGTTCCAGGCGGTAGAGTATGGTTAAGTACTAGAAACATTCGGTTAAAAGTGCCTTCCATGAAGTTCGCTCCTCGGTATATTGGACCTTACAGGGTGTTGGCTCAAATTAACCCAGTTGCGTATCGTCTAGCTTTGCCTACTACCTTACGCATTCCTAACTCGTTCCATGTTTCGTTGCTGAAACCACTAGTTTGTAACAGATTCTCCTCCACGATCGCCCCTCCTCGCTCTGTTCAGGTGGAGGGTCAGGAGGAGTATGAGGTCAATTCCATCGTCGATTCTCGAATCTCCCGGGGGAGAGTACAATATCTGGTCGATTGGAAAGGATATGGTCCTGAGGAGAGAAGTTGGGTACCTCAGGAGGATGTTCATGCTCCCCGTCTCCACTGTACTACTTACGTTAGTCCGGCCATTCTAAGGTCCGGTATACGTATCTGGCTACTGTTTGTACTCTGCGTGTTGGATCCCTGTCCCGATCCTGACACTCCCTAGCACAGGGCCCAATACTGACGAGGGCAACCACCACTTTCGAGAATCTCTGCCTGTACCCTAGCCCGCTGGCACACGGAGTCTCCGTCTTATATACCCTACTACTAACACTCACACCAACAGAACAACCACGATTCATGGGGAAGTGGGAGATGGCGCTAGGCCACACACTGGATAAAGGAGAATGGGAAAAAATATGCTATCTTACACATCACTGTTCCAGCTTTAGCAAGACCCAAGAAACGGCCTACAAATTATTGACTCGCTGGTACTACACTCCCGCAACACTACATGCGCGAATCACGACACACTCTCCCCACTGCTGGCGATGCGAGGAGGAACAGGGCACACTCTTACATATATGGTGGGACTGCAATAAGATAACCCCTTACTGGAAAGCAATACACAAAATTATTTGCCAGCACAGAGACGATCCGCCACCATTCAACCCGGCAGCTATGCTGCTACATCACACCCAGACCTCTAGGACCGCATAAAAGAGATCGCTCACTATCCGTATACTGAACGTAGCCAAGGCACTGATACCCCAATACTGGAAGCAACAAGTCGCTCCTCCCCTAAAAATCTGGTTCACACAAATGGAGGAACTACGATCCCTTGAGGAACTCCACAAAACCCGCAAATGACACCTTCCAAAAGTACCTCAACACCTGGACACATTGGATACTACAGACTACCACACCAGACTTTAATGACATGCTCTTAGCCCTACCTTGACTTTAGTCCGCAGACGCCCCACAAGTACAGACTCAGGGAGATAGCGAATCCCCAACGTAGTGGCACCACCCCACAACCCCATAGTGCCGGTACCAGGACCTCCACCTCCCTCCTAAACCAGGATGGGGAACCCCAAATACGTATTCGCCCCACACGCACCACCTGAGCCAGGGTTAAATCCGGGAAATCATCTAGACAGACACGATAATAACCCCTGAGGGGAACAGAAGGGAGGGGACGGAATACCCACACAACACACCAATTAGACCTCCACCGTGGCGTGGAGCAGGAGATACCCCACACAACCACGGGACGAGGGACACAAAACGTGTAAAACATACATGACCAGCGGAGACGCGGAGCGGTTGATACCCGGGCCCCGGCTGTCTCGGGACCTGCCCTACCCCATATCCACACAAAGGATGCAACAACACAAACACGCCTACACACAGACACAATGCAAGGGACCTGAGAAACAGTCGACATTGAGGGCTTGCGAACCCACAAGCCCGAGATAATGATACAAAATATACATTTGTTACATGCTCCAGGTACCTAAAACCTATATGCACTTATAAAACGAGTCTTAATGTTATTTACACTGGAGGGCAATCGCAAAACTATACTCAATAAGGGACCTGCGAGTCCTTAAAACAGAGGCGCATGTGCCCATGCAACACTGTGACTTTATGCAACTGTTGACATCGTTACCACAAGTTATAACTGGGACCTGCGAGTCTCGATGTATTATCTATTGCACGTTGAAAATATATGAAAATAACTAATAAAAATCATATTTAAAAATAAATAAAAAAATAACCCTCCTGTTATTCTGATTGGCTGTAATCGGCCTTTGACCCCAAAGCGTGATGTCACACGCACGCCGACATCATCCTTAACGTCGGTGGTCATGGGACTATAAAGTGGCATAGATCCGCAGCGGCCGGCGTCCCTAGACATGCTGGGTTTATCAGCTTGCTGGGTGCACGGTTGTAGATGGGCACAACTATTCCTGTCAGGACGGTAAATACCATCAAACACATTACTATAAGCAGATTAATTTGTTACACCCAGACATACAAACCCAAACTCACATAGGAAGAGACAGCAACAATAGACTGCCTTACCAGTTCTCAAAGTGGCTGGACCTAATGGCAAGGGCAGTCTGAGAGCCAGCCAAGGTCAAGAGCCAGCCAGCTAAGGTCAAGGTAGAAAATAGCATTAAAGGAATATACAAGCCAGAGGTCCGGAGTACAGAGATCATCATCAATGGATTATGAAATCAATGTCAAACCTCAAATTCAGAAGATTATAGGTCTGCACTATTGGGTCAGAAAATCACAACAGGGCACCTAGCTAGATGCAGAACTGGTTTATATACACAAGGGTGAATGTCTATTGGTTTGCAATCTCCTCATTCACCAAAAGGATATGTAAAAAACATGGAGCAGGTTTCATGTCACCATTGACAGAAAGATGGAACCAATCATTAGAATTATTGTGGGTGGTCCGAATCACATCAATAATGATGCAGGGAAGACCCACCCCTTTAAGATCTTATGAATACTGTGAGACATGTCAATAACAATGCCAGAATTCCCCAACCCTAAGTCAGTAAAACGTTTACTATGGGTATAGCGTTCAGCGTCACAATTGATGCCAAGCGGGCGAGAGATGGCTCTCGCATGTGTAACACAGGGCTCCAGAAATGTGTCATTACCTCCAAAAATATTCCCAGAAGTTTAAGGTCCCTAAAAAAATACCTAATTGTAGCAGTTTTTTTATTCTAGATACAATAACTTTATGCTAGTATTTAACGGTATTGTGAATACTACACTTGCGCATAGTGGAAAACTTTATGTGGCTCAAACCACTGAATTTCATGTATGTGGTGGTTCAGCTCATCAGAATTTCGCCAGTTAAAAAAGGTTTGGGAAAACAAATGAGACAAACCAAAAGGGCACAAGAATGGGGCAATCAGTGTATTGCAAAATTTATACATGATATAAATATTACACACATATATATATATATATTTATTTTTTAGTAAACTAATAGGCACCTTTTCCCACCATTTGGTCCACAGACCACATGAGACAAAGTCAACTGTAAAGTAAAAGGAAGAGGAGCAGTAAAAATAAAAAAATAAAACGTGTTAGTCCTTTGTGCATGTTATTTGCTTCATGAATAGTCTTTATGGCTGTTCAGAAAGCGGGAATTAAAATTCAGGAAAAGGAGATTTCACCTGCAGCAGAGGAAAGCGTAATTTGCAATAATGAAAAAAAAAAAAGACGTGAGATACTCTGCCTAAAGAGCTTGCTTTATCAGATTCTGTATATATTGTTTTAAAAACATGGTAGGTAAGTTGTTTATTTTTATTTTTTTATTATGGTCAAATATTCCACTAGATAATTGTTAAACTGTGCAGAAAATATTGGCGTTATAGATAGATAACATTTCATATAAAAACTATCTGTCTATTTTCTAGGTATTATTGAAGTAAATCATTATTTTGGGATCCCCTCTAGGGATTTCCATGAAAATGCCATTTAGTTAATACGCTGTAAGAGGAAATTAAAAGCATGAAAGCTGTTAAATGCTTAAAGCTACAATGTACATTAATATTCTATAAATAATATCGTTGCCCGAGGAATGTGCTGCTCTGCAGGTGGCAGGCGATTCGCTTGTTTTGTACGTCTCAATTGATGCTGCCTTTGGGGTGGCTGAAAGGCTCACATCTGCCAAGAGGGACCTAGCCATCTGTTTTCTGTTTCTCTTCAGTAATTTCCAATGGATGAAGGCTGTTTGCTGCATAACTGCTCCATTAGAAAAGAAATAATTCAAACAAACATTGCACACAGCAATAAACACAAACAATATTATTCCATTGAGTTTAGAATGAGGAATGTTACAGTGTTATACTTGTTGCACTGGTTGCTAAACATTTGTGCAATTGTGGACTCTGGCGAGGCTTTGCTGAATGAGTCACTCTTAAAATGTAAAAGGAAATGGAAAAAATCAGGCTTATTAGCAAAAAGACATGACTACTCAAGGAAAACCTGCGACCCCTGAGACACAGACAGATAAATTCGAACTTCCCCTAGCTGACAAAATTGGGCCTTTTTTTAATTTAGTAATTACATGTAATGGGTTGACATCTTGCTACTATTGTGATCCAGAATGAAAAGTGCTCCTTCTCTGTTTGCTGAGTGCCTTATCCTACATGGATAAATGTCGACTGTTTTTGGTTGACATTTTTATTGAATTTCCAACTGTTTTTGAAAAATATATAAATAAATAGTCTCATAAATGTGCGTAATGTGAGAAAGGCCTTGTAAGTCCTCAATGGGCCAATGTGCATTTATTATTTTGCTAACAGGCTCTTTTTAAAAAAAAAAATTAAGTGACTTTTCTGAGGCTGTTGCTCTTCTTGCTGTTTTGAAGAATGGAGGAACTGATGGAAGGAGTTTAGAAGGCAGTTCAGCAGAAAGCACTTGCATAGCTTCAGGATGATAGAAGGCGCAATCCACTGGGGCACGGCCTACGGGGTCAGGACTCTGGACGTGAGTGGAGGAGCTTGCCTTATCAGCCCCAGTCAGACGATAGGGAGGTCAGGGCATAATCAAATGGCTACCTAGGATGTTTTCTGTTTCCAGGTCCCCGGGACGGTCGCCCGTGCGGAGGGTGAGACCACAACCGGCGGACACACGGCGAAAGAAGCAGCTGTTTTCAAAAAATTCTTACTTTATCACATCAAAAGAAATTCAGGTCAACGTTTCCATTCTCTTACAGAACTTTCATCAAGACAAGCATACCAAATGTATGTTTGTCATGATCAAAGTTCTGTAAGAGAACTAAAACGTCGACCTGGATTCCTTTTGATGTAATAAAGTAAGATTTATTTGGAAAAACCAAGAAAGATATATGTATGTATAGAACGGAAAATGTATTCCTACTTACCGTAATTTTATTTTCCTGGTCATAGGCCATGGCAGCACAACAATGGGTAGCTCCTCCCTATCCCTAACCAGACACGTACCTAATTAAAACAGAAGATATAAGTAACCCCTCCTACCCCTCCCACCCTCAGTCTTGTTTCCAGCAATATCCCAGGGCAGGATCTTTGTACTGCCATGGACTATGACCAGGAAAATAAAATTACGGTAAGTGTGTGAATACATTTCCATGTTTCCTGGCCATATCCATGGCAGCACAACAATGTGTAATACCCAATCAATAACCAAGGGAGAGAAAGAAATACACAAGACTTCCAAATTATGAATACAAATTGACAACACACACCTCATAAGGACACTGGAAATTGGTTGCCCACTATTGACACATTATCAAATTGACCAACTCAAATGTACCAACAAAAAGACCGTCTGAAAATTATTGGTTGAGGACCAAGTAGCCATTTACCCTTTAAATTCCAGGGAAACTCAAGAGGGATAAATGACTCTAGTGGAGAGCAAACAAACATTCAGGTACAGTAACCCCTAGGGCTTAGTAGACTGAAAATAGTCAAGACTATCCATCTGCTGATGGTTTATATAGAGGCTTGAAGACCTTTGCTGGTCCATTAGTAAAGATAAACAGACTATCAGAAGAAAGCCAGATAGCGGATCTATAGACATCTATCAAATGTGTCCATTTGTTTGCAATTGTTCAGATTATCCTTTAGATACGTATTTAGTACAGGCTCTATATGCAGTTTATTAAAAATTGCAATAATTACCTTTTCAGGATTAAGGGACCTGGGACACTGCACCTAGGCTACTTCAATGAGCTCAAGTGGTCTGGGTAGTGTCCCTCTAAGCACGTCTAAGGGGCAGGGGCGTATTAGCCGCGAGGCAAACAAGGCATTTGCCTTGGGCGGCATTTTCCAGGGGGCGGCAAAAAAAGCCGCCCCAAATGCCCAAGGCAAATGTCTTGTAAGCCTTGCGGCTAACAGACATGCCGGCGGGCTGCTGGGCGATCGGGCGGCACTGCCTGGCGGGCGGGCGGCTGGCCGGCGAGGGAGCACTTCCCCTGAGCTGTCTGCTCAGCTCCCTCACCAGCCGCAGAGTGAGGCTTGGAGGCGGAGCCGGAATATGACGTCATATTCAGGCTCCCAGCCTCACTCTGAGGCGCGCGAGGGAGCTGAGCAGACAGCTCAGGGGAAGTGCTCCCTCGCCGGCCGGCCGCCCGCCGGCCGGCCGGCCGCCCGCCAGGCAGTGCCGCCCGATCGCCCAGCAGCCACTGGACCACAAGGGAGGAAGAGACACCCCCCTCCCCAGCATTCCCAAAGGTAAGGAGGCTGGGGGGGGGGGGGTGTTAAATAGAAAAAAAATGTGTTAAAAATAAATGTAAAAAAAATGTGTTACAAATAAATTTAAAAAAAACGTGTTAAAAATAAATAAAAAAAAATGTGTTAAAAAAAAAAAATGTGTTAAAAAAAATAAAAAAAAATGTGTTAAAAAAAATAAAAAAAAATGTGTTAAAAATAAATTTTAAAAAAATGTGTTAATGTGGGTGGGTGAGTGTGTGTCTGTGTCTGTTAGTGTGTGTGTCTGTTAGTGTGTGTCTGTGTCTGTTAGTGTGTGTGTGTGTCTGTCATGCCTTAACTATGGTATCCTCTTACTTCCTGGTTCCACGGAGCCTAGCCACACCCCTTTATGACACGGTCTGCCTATTTAATCTGACTGCACCAGCTGATCAGGGCTGGATTATTGAACTACGTTCCTTACTCACAACCCGGCTACAACTTCGTTGTGAAAGCCTCTGCTACCAGACCGGACTGAAAGACTCTGCAAAGTTCCCTTCACCTCTCCTCATCCACGACTAAAGATTAAACACTCTTCATACGCCTCTGAGGAGATCTCGGGAACCAGTGTTCTATGTGCCGGAAGCTAAGTAAAACCTCTGTGATAAGCATTGCATCTCAAGCTGTTATTTCCTGTCTCCAAAATCCTTCGATAATACAAAACCGTTACAGCTAACTTCAACTCATACTTTATCTCAGTTAGCTGCATCTGTCTTGCTTCGGTTAAAGTCTATGGAACAGCTATTGTGACTGCTTATCACCTAAACCGTTGATTCTACTAAGAGACTCTTTATTGATTCAGTGTCTGCAATTTACTATCGTTTACTCCTTAAAGCTACAGTGCCTGTAATTGTGGACTTCAGTTATCATTTACTACTTAAAGCTACAGTGCCTGTAATTGTGGACTTCAGTTATCATTTACTAAAAGCTACAGTGCTTATAATTGTGGACTTCAGTTATCGTTTATTACTTAAAACTACAGTACCTGTAAATTGGAATTAAAGTCAATACCTTTTACTTTTTATAATAAATATTCAACTATACGAAATCTGCAGTTGTGTTCCTTCATAACAAATGTTTAGACGTGACAGAATAATCCAGCCATTGTAATGGATCCAGCAGATTTCGATTCTACTATAGCTACGCTGAATCAAAGAGTTAATGCACTAGCCCAAAGTGTGCAAGACCTGCAAGTTACTAATGAAAGACTTCTCACTTATATCAGAGATTTACAAACTCATACTCCTCATACTACTCTGCACTCGGCTAGTGATCCTGCTGTGTGTAACCCTGAAAAGTTCTATGGAGATCGTTCCAGATACAGGGAGTTCCTCAACTCTTGCAAACTTTTAATTGCTTTGAAACCTAGATCCTATCCTACAGAAAGAACTAAAGTTTGTTCGGTTATTTCCTTTCTAAGAGGTGAACCTATGTCATGGGCTCATTCCTTTCTGGAAAACGATGACCCCATTTTAGATTCACTGGATGAATTTTTTGAAGCCATGTCTCTTCTCTATGAAGATCCTAACAAACAAGCTACAGCTGATTTAACAATCAGAACACTACAGCAAAGAAATAGACCCGTTGAAGATTACATTGCTGAATTCAAAAGATGGGCTATAGAAACGCAATGGAATGACATCACATTGCGCAACCAATTTCGAATTGGTTTATCGGAAGCTGTAAAAGATGAATTATCTAGAACAGAACTCCCTACTAATTTGAACGCTCTAATTCGCCTATCAATCAGCATTGACAGAAGATTAAGAGAAAGAAAGGCCGAAAAGTCTCTTTTTCTTTCAAAAGACCGCAAACCTTTCACTCCCTCAAAAGCTCCAGAAAAGACTTCCTTAACAAGTGAACCTATGGAACTAGGGGCTCCAAAGCCTCCTGACAACCCATCTGAACCAATCGAACCTATGGAAATAGGGATATTAAGAAGTCCCCTCACTCCTGAAGAGAAAAATCGAAGACGTATGTTAAACCTCTGCATGTATTGTGCCTCTCAAGTTCATTCAGTCTCTGATTGTCCTTCATTGAAACGGACAAAAGGCAGAAGGCAGTCTCATGCCTCTTCCATCCTAAGTGTACTTCCCTCTACAGCAAATACTCAAATGTCCCCTATCGTTCTTGTATTACAGTGGGACAATAAAAGAATCATAACCAAGGCTGTTATCGATTCCGGTGCAAATGGAGTATTCATCGACTCAGCCTTTGTAACAAAGAATAAAATTCCTTGTGTTCGTAAAAGAACTTCTGTACCTGTTAAAGTGATTGACGGGTCCCTCATCTCATCGGGACCAATACTTCATGAATCCATCCCTCTAAAAGTAACCATCAATCATACTCATACGGAAAGTCTTATATTTGATGTCATCTCATCACCATTTTTTCCTATTATATTGGGGATCAACTGGTTAAGGAACCACAACCCTCGAATCTCATGGTTTCCCTTCTCTCTTGCATTTGATTCTGATTATTGCAAGAAAACATGCTTGCAACGTATTCCAATTCTTCAGTCTACGAAAGAACTAGCTAAAACCTCATGTTGTTCTGACACCGAACTGGAGTCTCCTCCTCCTACAATCATTGGTGAATTAAAGAGAAAGTTTACAACAGCTCCTATCCTTCAACTTCCAAATCCTTCATATCCTTATGTCCTTGAAACGGATGCTTCGGAATTTGCAATTGGAGCTGTCCTTTCTCAACACAAAACTCCTCAAGTACCTCCTTCGCCTAAAGTCATTGGAATCTTATCTTCTCTTATTGACGACATTAAAGGTCTCAGTGAAGATGCTCTTGAACTTCCTAAATCAATGAAATTATCTAAGAAAAACGGTCTCTACTATTTCAAAGACCGGATTTACGTGCCTCCCTCCTTCAGGATTAAAATACTTGAATTAATTCATGATTCTCCTCTGGCAGGTCATCCAGATATGAAAAGGACCCTTGAATTGTCTAAAAGATACTGTTGGTGGCCTCGTCAAGACCAAACTATCGAATCTTATGTCAAATCTTGTTCTGTATGCCAAAGATCCAATCAATTGTCCTTGTTGAAGCCTCATCATCCTAACCCTTTCCAAAGAAATCTCACTACTTCTCCTGATCCCATATTGGTCCAGGGTGAAGAAGAATACGAGATTCAAAGTATACTGGATTCAAGGATCCATCGTGGCTCCTTACAATACCTCATCAGATGGAAAGGATATGGAGTTGATGAAGATACATGGGAAAACTCCTCGGACGTTCATGCCGACAAATTGGTTTCCACATTTCACAAGAGTTACCCTTCTAAACCAAGTCAATAGCACCCAGAGGTTGCTCATTAAAGAGGGGGTACTGTCATGCCTTCACTATGGTATCCTCTTACTTCCTGGTTCCACGGAGCCTAGCCACACCCCTTTATGACACGGTCTGCCTATTTAATCTGACTGCACCAGCTGATCAGGGCTGGATTATTGAACTACGTTCCTTACTCACAACCCGGCTACAACTTCGTTGTGAAAGCCTCTGCTACCAGACCGGACTGAAAGACTCTGCAAAGTTCCCTTCACCTCTCCTCATCCACGACTAAAGATTAAACACTCTTCATACGCCTCTGAGGAGATCTCGGGAACCAGTGTTCTATGTGCCGGAAGCTAAGTAAAACCTCTGTGATAAGCATTGCATCTCAAGCTGTTATTTCCTGTCTCCAAAATCCTTCGATAATACAAAACCGTTACAGCTAACTTCAACTCATACTTTATCTCAGTTAGCTGCATCTGTCTTGCTTCGGTTAAAGTCTATGGAACAGCTATTGTGACTGCTTATCACCTAAACCGTTGATTCTACTAAGAGACTCTTTATTGATTCAGTGTCTGCAATTTACTATCGTTTACTCCTTAAAGCTACAGTGCCTGTAATTGTGGACTTCAGTTATCATTTACTAAAAGCTACAGTGCTTATAATTGTGGACTTCAGTTATCGTTTATTACTTAAAACTACAGTACCTGTAAATTGGAATTAAAGTCAATACCTTTTACTTTTTATAATAAATATTCAACTATACGAAATCTGCAGTTGTGTTCCTTCATAACAAATGTTTAGACGTGACAGTGTCAGTGTTTGTGTCTGTTAGTGTGTGTGTGTGTGTGTGTGTGTCTGTTAGTGTGTGTGTGTCAGTGTGTGTGTCTGTTAGTGTTTGTGTCTGTGTCTGTTAGTGTGTGTGTCTGTGTCTGTTAGTGTGTGTGTGTGTCAGTGTGTGTGTGACTGTGTGTGTCTGTTAGTGTGTTTGCCTGTGAGTGTGTGTGTATGTCAGTGAGTGTGTGTGTCTGCTAGTTTGTGTCTGCTAGTGAGTGAGTGTGTGTCTGTTAGTGAGTGTGTTTGTCTGTTAGCGAGTGTGTGTGTGTGTGTATTTAGAATGCGGGGCGGGGGAAAGGTTGGGTGGGGGTGGCGCGGGGGGAGGGGGAGCGCCTGAGTTTTGTCCTGCCTAGGGCAGCACAAAACCAGGATACACCACTGCTAAGGGGTCTATCTCCAGACAAGAGTTTATTAAAACATTGCACAAAATCTTGCCATAGTTGCACATCCTCCCAGTAGTATCTCCAACCATTAATAAGGGTGTGAGAGCATTGAAACCGCAGCACCTAACACGATATACTTATGTTTTATAAAACTTTTTTTTTATTGCAACAAAAAACTTGGAAGTGGGCGGGGCTTCTTCCCCTGCCCCTATAGATTAGATTCTACTATCCAATATTCAAGCAAGGATACCCTACAATGTATAATGCTCTTCTTCAGTAGCTACACATGTATATATTGTCTTGTGCCATTCATATGTTCTTTGCCCATGCCAGAGTAATGTTCGAAACAGTTTAATAAAGATTCCCTCGAGGGAACAATACATTTTTAAGGCCAGTTTAGCAGATGGCCTGGTAATGATTCACAGCCGCGTGGGAGGATTTTATGTTTTAGGCCACTACATTTGCTAATTATTTGTATGTACTGTAACAGTTTGGAAGGTAATTTGATGCACTACATTTAGTCATGTTACTTAATAATCCAGGGGGAATTAAAGTAAAGTTATTTGTTATGTGTTCTCTACTGTCAAGTCTTCTTTAACAAAAATGTCATGTCATTGTGCTAGCAAATACATAGATCAAACGTTGTATATGTGACGTTAGATTGTAAGCTCACAGGCTGCGTTCTCTTCTCATTCTGCTCCAATGTGTCTAATTATTTAGCCCATATTTGTAATTGTACAAAAAACAGCAAATTTGTACACTTACTGTACATGAACATGAAGTTCGCTCTGGTCAGAGATACATTGTGATTTACTGGTTAGCGTCAAGCTATTTACATAGAAATGTAAAGAAATGTATGTCAGTTATCACACGGCTGACAGAGCCGCACAGTACTTTATGCAAGCAATTTCAGATCAGATTCACTGAGAGAATAATAATAACTTATTGTGATATTTAAAAAAAATGATAATAGAATCCTTGCCCCATACTCCCAATAAATGTCAATGTGTATTTGGTCACAGATTGTTATTATCATTTGTCGGAATTTTTGTCATCACAATAGCAACCTCGAGCTGTGGTTCTCTCTCTCTTCAATGTCTGTCTGTGATATCAGTTTTTCTACACTGCCGGTTGTCCTGATCTAGGACTGGAAGTCTAGGTTGTACTTTTTCATATGCTTGCAAAGTACCGTATATACTCGAGTATAAGCCGACCCGAATATAAGCCGAGGCCCCTAATTTTACCCCAAACACTGGGAAAACTTATTGACTCGAGTATAAGACTAGGGTGGGAAATGCAGCAGCTACTGGTAAATTTCTAAATAAAATTAGATCCTAAAAAAATTACATTAATTGAATATTTATTTACAGTGTGTGTATATAATGAATGCAGTGTGTGTATGAATGCAGTGTGTGTATGAATGCAGTGTGTGTGTATGAATGCAGTGTGTGTATGAATTCAGTGTGTGTATGTATGAGTGCAGTGTGTGTATGTATGAGTACAGTGTATGTATGAGTACAGTGTATGTATGAGTACAGTGTATGTATGAGTACAGTGTATGTATGAGTACAGTGTGTGTATGAGTGCAGCGTGTGTGTATGAGTGCAGTGTGTGTGTTTATGAGTGCAGTGTGTGTGTGTGTGTGTTGCAGAGCCTTGGTGGCGGGTGGGCAATGTTATTATTATTTTTTTTTTAATTATTTTAATATTTTTTTTAATTATTATATTTTATTCAATTATTATTTTTTATTATTATTTTATTATTATTTAATTTTTTTCGTCCCCCCTCCCTGCTTGATACATGGCAGGGATGGGGGCTCTCACTCCCTGGTGGTCCAGTGGATGGGCACAGTGTAGGAGGGGGGCTGGCAGAGAGTTTACTTACCTCTCCTGCAGCTCCTGTCAGCTCCCCTGTCAGCTCACATTGTAAGTCTCGCGAGAGCGCACTATGACCCCGCAGCTCTCGCGAGACTTACACTGGGAGCTGACAGAGGTGCTGAACGGACCAGCGCGTAGGAGAAGGGAGTTTACAGGAGCTGCAGGAGAGGTAAGTAAACGCTCTGCAGCCCCCACAGCCCCCTGTCTGTATTATGGCAACGTAAATTGCCATAATACAGACAATTGACTCGAGTATAAGCCGAGTTGAGGGTTTTCAGCACAAAAAATGTGCTGAAAAACTCGGCTTATACTCGAATATATTCGATACATTCTTCCAGTCAAAGACCTTAATTACTACATAATTAATGTCTCTCAATCAAATTACATGGAAGCACCATGGTGAAACCTAATGTGCAGATATTCCTCCCAGCCATCATTGGCTCCTAACTATAGTTTGCAGAACTTAAAAGAACACTATAGGGTCAGGAACCCGAACATGTATTCCTAAACCTACAGTGGTAAAAACACCATCTGGGCCCCTGTGACCCTCCTAATTATATTAAAATCTTACCTTTATTTCAGTCTGCTGCAGCTGGCTCTGCCTCTGATCTGCCTCCTTAGCTGAAATAATCCCTGTAGGAAAGCATTAGATTGGCTAATATTGTCAAGGAGGCAGATCAGGGGCAGAGCAAGCACAAGACAAACACAGCCCTGGCCAATTAGAATCAATGCATCTCTATAAGGAAAGTTCAATGCCTTGATGCAGAGGGTGGACTGGAGACCAGGGCCGGACTGAAAAAAACTGAAAACTGAAAACTATCACTCAGACATGGAAGAAAGCACTCATAGGGGTTCAAAATAAACAAAAGAGTTGATTTGTTGTAAACAGACGTGCATTTGCATATAATCAGTGTTTCAGTTCAACTACCTTGACATAGTTACATAGTTACATAGTTACATAGCTGAAAAGAGACTTGCGTCCATCAAGTTCAGCCTTCCTCACATATGTTTTTTGCTGTTGATCCGTTAGCGAGTGTGTGTGTGTGTATTTAGAATGCGGGGCGGGGGGAAAGGTTTGGTGGGGGTGGCGCGGGGGGAGGGGGAGCGCCTGAGTTTTGTCCTGCCTAGGGCAGCACAAAACCAGGATACACCACTGCTAAGGGGTTTATCTCCAGACAAGAGTTTATTAAAACATTGCACAAAATCTTGCCATAGTTGCACATCCTCCCAGTAGTATCTCCAACCATTAATAAGGGTGTGAGAGCATTGAAACCGCAGCACCTAACAAGATATACTTATGTTTTATAAAACTTTTTTTTTATTGCAACAAAAAACTTGGAAGTGGGCGAGGCTTCTTCTCCTGCCCCTATAGATTAGATTCTACTATCCAATATTCATGCAAGGATACCCTACAATGTATAATGCTCTTCTTCAGTAGCTACACATGTATATATTGTCTTTTGCCATTCATATGTTCTTTGCCCATGCCAGAGTAATGTTCGAAACAGTTTAATAAAGATTCCCTCGAGGGAACAATACATTTTTAAGGCCAGTTTAGCAGATGGCCTGGTAATGATTCACAGCCGCGTGGGAGGATTTTATGTTTTAGGCCACTACATTTGCTAATTATTTGTATGTACTGTAACAGTTTGGAAGGTAATTTGATGCACTACATTTAGTCATGTTACTTAATAATCCATGGGGAATTAAAGTAAAGTTATTTGTTATGTGTTCTCTACTGTCAAGTCTTCTTTAACAAAAATGTCATGGTCATTGTGCTGGCAAATACATAGATCAAATGTTGTATATGTGACGTTAGATTGTAAGCTCACAGGCTGCGTTCTCTTCTCATTCTGCTCCAATGTGTCTAATTATTTAGCCCATATCTGTAATTGTACAAAAAACAGCAAATTTGTACACTTACTGTACATGAACATGAAGTTCGCTCTGGTCAGAGATACATTGTGATTTACTGGTTAGCGTCAAGCTATTTACATACCTCCACATCTACATGTTTGCTAACATGTAGGCAAGCTCAATGTATACTTTTTTAATGTAGTCCATCTCTTGAAGGCTTAAACTGGTTCACTTCACACATGAGTTCTCCATTTTCTCATTTGCCAGTGCTATACGAACATTTTTGCTGATGGCAATTTTTTTTCTTGTTTTTTTTTTTTTGTGAATTCACCTTTTTTAAGTCCATGCTGACAGTCAAACAGATGGCTTTCTTCATCTTGAATAAGAAATGTATGTCAGTTATCACACGGCTGACAGAGCCGCACAGTACTTTATGCAAGCAATTTCAGATCAGATTCACTGAGAGAATAATAATAACTTATTGTGATATTTTAAAAAATGATAATAGAATCCTTGCCCCATACTCTCAACAAATGTCAATGTGTATTTGGTCACAGATTGTTATTATCATTTGTCGGAATTTTTGTCATCACAATAGCAACCTCGAGCTGTGGTTCTCTCTCTCTTCAATGTCTGTCTGTGATATCAGTTGTTCTACACTGCCGGCTGTCCTGATCTAGGACTGGAAGTCTAGGTTGTACTTTTTCATATGCTTGCAAAGTACATTCTTCCAGTCAAAGACCTTAATTACTACATAATTAATGTCTCTCAATCGAAATTACATGGAAGCTCCATGGTGAAACCTAATGTGCAGATATTCCTCCCAGCCATCATTGGCTCCTAACTATGGTTTGCAGAACTTAAAAGAACACTGTAGGGTCAGGAACACAAATATGTATTCCTAAACCTACAGTGGTAAAAACACCATCTGGGCCCCTGTGACCCTCCTTAATATATTAAAATCTTACCTTTATTTCAGTCTGCTGCAGCTGGCTCTGCCTCTGATCTGCCTCCTTAGCTGAAATAATCCCGGTAGGAAAGCATTAGATTGGCTAATATTGTCAAGGAGGCAGATCAGGGGCAGAGCAAGCACAAGACAAACACAGCCCTGGCCAATCAGAATCAATACATATCAACCTCTATAAGGAAAGTGCAATGCCTTGATGCAGAGGGTGGACTGGAGACCAGGGCCGGACTGAAAAATAACTGAAAACTGAAAACTATCACTCAGACATGAAAGAAAGCACTCATAGGGCTTCAAAATAAACAAAAGAGCGGATTTGTTGTAAACAGACGTGCATTTGCATATAATCAGTGTTTCAGTACAACTACCTTGACATATTAAGGAAAGATTCGTAATTGGACTTAAATTGTGAATGTATGCTATTGCACAGCAGTAAAAAAAATGACGTTATCTTCCTCATTTTGAAGTAACAAGAGTGTGCTCTTCCCTTTGGCTGACAGCTGGATGATCTCAGTCAACGCCAATTCAAAAGGAAAGCATTAGGAGGCTATTGCGCATGTGTGGCAAAATGCATCTCTATGGGGAGCGTTCAGCACTGGACTGTGCAGCACTGGACTAGGAAGCAACTCTAGTGGCCGTCTGAGTGACTGTCACTAGAGATGTTCCTAGGCAGCAATGTAAACACTGCCTTTTCTCTGAAAAGGTAGCATTTATAGTGTTTAGCCTACAGGGATAGACTCAGGGTCGGACTGGGAAAAAAATTAGGCCCGGGCATTTTTCAATCAGAGCGGCCCCCTAAGAAGGGGCGGGGCCAGAGAGGGTGTGTTTTGTCATCACTAATGACAAGCACGCCCCCTCTCAAAGTGAGCATGTTAGTTCAATGCGCAGAACCCCGCTGATGAGCTCTGGCATTAGAAAAAGGGCCTGAATTTGTTCTGCACAGCGCAAGAAAATTTAATAACATGCTTGCGCTGTGTTTGCTTTTAAATTGTCTCTGGTGTCTCCACAAGTGGGATACCAGAGGAAAAAAGGGCCAGGAAAGTGTATGGTGCATGTGTATGGAGCCTGCTTGTGGGATTGTGTGTGTGTAGAGTGTGGTGTGGTATTGTGTAAATAGGTCAATTTCATTTGTGTTTGTGGTGTAATATGTGTGACTAGTGGCTGTAGAGATTGTGTGTATAGGGGGCATAGTGTTATAGGGGATGTAGGGAGTGTGTGCATACGGGCTGTAGTGTGTGTGTATAGGTGACGTAGTGTGTAGGGGTTGAAGAGAGGGTGTGTTTAGAGAATGTTGTATGTGTTTGCTGACAAGGAATGTAGTGTGTGTGTAGGTGGTGCAGTGTGTGTGTGTAGGAGATCAAGTGTGTAAAGGACCCAGAGTGTGTATAGGAGATTGTGTGTGTGTGTGTATAGAGGATTAAGAGTGCATATAGGGTAAGGGATCTAGCGTGTATCTGGAGTGTAATGTGTGTAGTGGTGCAGTGTGAGGGGTGCTGTAGTGTGTGTGTGTGTGTGTATATATATATATATATTTGGACGTATTGTATGTGTGAGGGGCGCAGTGTGTGTGTATGTAAGAGGGGTTCTGTGTGTGAGGGTGTTTTTATCTGCCGTCACATTCTAGGTTTCTAATTTTCTTTGTCTGTTAACTCACTGAGGGTTATTTTATATAATATATATATATATATATATATATATATATGTGTATATATATATATATATATATGTGTGTGTGTGTGTGTGTGTGTGTGTGTGTGTGTGTGTGTGTATATATATATATGTGACAAACCCTCCATTTTGTCCTCCTAACCTGACTTCTTCATTCCTCCATTTTGTCCTCATAACCTAACTTCTATATTTTAAAACTACATTACATGACAGAATTTCCCAGCACATCTAACAATGGACAAAGACTGTATTTTCTATAAAGACATGATTAACTCAGGAACTGCTGACTTTCCCCTCACTTGCAACATAGTATAATTTGAAGGCCATGAGAATACA
Organism: Pelobates fuscus; assembly: GCF_036172605.1. Lineage (NCBI taxonomy): Eukaryota > Metazoa > Chordata > Amphibia > Anura > Pelobatidae > Pelobates > Pelobates fuscus. Next base: position 54,613,174 of record NC_086318.1, on the reverse strand, counting down.
GTAGTAATGAAATGTTCTATTCATAAGAGACCTTGCACCTGGCCACGAGGCCTGAGATCACCGACCGTGTAAAATGACGCTCAAGACCCCCTTGTCCCCACCGGTGTCCAGAACAATCCCACCTCTTGGTGGGTGGGCACGGGACTAACCACTTAGTTTTTAAGCCAATTAATAATATTGATAGGTGGACACTAATCCCGACACTTAACAATTAATCCAATTAATGATGTTTATTTGCTGATATTCTAATAATCAATGATGACGCAAAATGCCTCTTAAAAGGGCCTGCGCGCCCGTTTTTTAAGCACTTGCCAATAAATTTTCTCGAAGTTATTTTAACCTGAACTCTGTGTGTCAGACTTAATTACTTCAGCGTATATACGCAATTCAATTTTCTTAATTTGGACAGGAACAGATAGACATTTAAACATTTTGGTTTACTGCTAAAAAGTACCATAACAGACTTGGCGCCCAACGTGGGGCATCGGGCTATGTCCGGCCGGTGAGCCGTCCTAAGGAAGACGCAGTTGGACGGAGGAATCCGGGGGGAAGGAAAGGAGATTGATCACCTCCAGGTACACGGTAGAGACTTCTGCAGAGCCACCGGTATGTTCCGGCCCCTTTGATTGACCCGTCCACGTGTCTGTGACTGCTTCCCGGGAGGACATCAAAGACAGGTAATATCTTGCCCGGTGTCTCGTTACTCACTTGTTTACCTGCATTTTAGTCTATCTGTTGCCTGGGAATGTTTGAATTGTTTGCCTGTTTCCCCATTTTGAGATAAAGGGGGGTGGACCTGCAGGGGATTTGCCTGGGGTTCTCTGTTTTGCTTGTTTTCCCCTTTTTGGGATAAAGGGGGGTGGACCTGAGGGGATTTGCCTGGGTATTCAGTTTGTCTGTCTATCTGTTTGTATTTTTTCCCCTTTTTGGGATAAAGGGGGGTGGACCTGAGGGGATTTGCCTGGGTCTTCTGTTGCCTGTTTTACTCCTTTTAGGAACCACGGTGCTGTGGTTGTAGGGAAAAAGGGGGGTTGACCTGTGGATGTGTTCCTGGGGGTCTTCTTTGCCTGTTTTACTCTTTTAGGAGCCTCGTGGCTGGGGCTGTATGGAAAAAGAGGTGTGTTGGATCTGTGGAGATTGTGTAGACTCATAGTTTCCTGGGGATCCTTCTTGTGTCACTTTGATAGCCTAGCTAGCTTCTCTGTGCACGTAACTCTGCTTGCAGAGTGGTGGTACCCTCCAGCTTTGAGCGCTGAGCTGGAGCCATTCCAATTTTTAGTATATTTGGTGGATGAATTCGGGCAGGCATTGCTGTCTTCATCGCCACGTGGTAGTGAGACCTGTAAGTGGGTTTTTATAGGGGCACTACGAGGGTGAGGGTAGCGCAGACACTATTAGTGAGCTGCTGTGACGAGGGAGGCTGGCGGAACTCGGACCGGTGTCAGTTGTTTTCCGCGGCCGCAGGTAGTGGAGACACTACGAGGTTGAGGGAGGTGACTTTGGAGTAAGCACACGAGTAAAGGAAAGGAATTACTGTTGATTTCATTTGAACTGTGATGCATGCACTGTATTTCAATTGTATTGTTGTCTTGTTTGTTTAATTAGGAGTCTCATGAACTCCTGTGTCTGTCTCTAAGGATTTTCCTCGCCTTTCATGTTTTCTACACTTTCTATACTATTATACTATCCACTCCCATTTCTCTTAATAGAGAAGTGATTGGTCACACACTTCTCACCTCGCTCCAATCCGTGTCTACCACCCCGGGTAGGCGGATTCAGTGACTAGTCTACGTTTTGGGAAGACGCACTTGAGAAAGACCCACGGTTCTCAGGTGGCAGTCGAGCATTGTAGACGTTCCCGTTCAATTTTCCTTCTCTCTCCCTGTATTTAGGACGCTGGTATAGGGGAAAGAGGGATTATGGGACAGGATTTGAGTAAGCCCAGTAAGGGCTGGTTAGCATGTGATTTAGTTGAAGACAGAGAGGGTGAGGAGATGGTTAAAGGTGTTGAAAAGATTGCAAAAGTATGTAAAATTGCTGTACCGACATGTGGAAGATTGCAACCAGAAAGTTGGCGTAGGTTACTGACAAAAGAAAGGCAAGCTTACAGATAATGATTTATTAAAGACTGCTGAAGCATGGTACCGAGTAGCAAAGGCTATTCAGTTAGAAGGTTGGGTTGAGGAAGAAATAAATCACAAAGGTGTGAAATTGTTTGTGTATCAGCCAGCGCCCCAAAATGGCGCCCAGGGGATGTCTATCCCCAAGGTTCAGTCAGCAATAGGTGATAGCCAGCTGACTATGTTCCCCGCTCCCAATCCTCCCGAATCCCATCCCGTCACCTCCCCTGTCTGCCCGGTCCTGAATTCTGATGGATCTTTCTTTTCCCCTTCCCCTTCTCCATCTCTAACATCCCCATCATCCTCATCCATCCCCACGCTACCTCCTGTACCTAATCCTAACATTTCATCTGTCATTTCTTCCCTGCATTCTCTCTCCGTTGGTAATCCCCTTCCATCAGCATCCACCCAACTAACTACCTCCTCCTCCTTTGCTCCGGCTCCTCCTTCTACACCCAGCCCTACCAATCTCTCTCTGTCCCCTCCCGTAACCATCTCCACCCCGGTCCAATACCCCACCTCCTTAACTGTAAATCCCCACCCAACTCTCCTGCCCTCCCCAGCCTGGCCATACCCATTCCCGTATCCCATGGCCCTGCCCTATCCAGGTTATCCACAACCCCTTCCCCAAGCCACTCCCCAGGTCCCGGTCATGCCCAGTCCGGCACAGTCTGCCCCGGATGTGCCCACATCCAACATGGCCGCCGCTTCTTCCCTTAATCCTAATGCAGCTTCCTTTCACGCCCCCAACATGGCGGCCCCCAGTTCAGCCCTGATGCCGGTACTTCCCGGTGACTACTTATCCCCTGGTTATGACCCGCAATCAACCCCTGCATCTGGGACTCCCTCTCATCCCCCGATCCTGTCACCTCACGCGGGTCCTGCACGCAGGAGGGCCCAGATCGTAGAAATAGATGAGGAAGAGGACAGGGTATCTCAGGACTCATTAGAGGCTGCGTGAGCCTCAGCTCATCGTTCTATCGATGATCCCTTTGGACACAAGGGTCGGGGGGAGCGGGCCCCTCCTAAGTATGTTGCTTTTAACCCCACTCAAGCTAGTGCATTAATGAAATCACTCCCCGACCCAGAAAAGCAACCTATGCCTTTTTACCGAGGGATAGTTCAAATTCAAAAGACTTATTCCGCTGCATGGCGTGATTTACTGAGCATTTGCGCTATTAAAGCAGGGGATGCATATTGGCCAAGCATGGCCCGCCACCTCAGTGCAGATCTGCTTTCCAGTGATGTTGATTACCCCTCCGGGGTAACCTTTTGCAACCAATTAAGAGAATGGGCTAAGGACAAACTTGCAGATCAGGCTGCTGGCCTTACTGATGTTATGCAAGATAAAGGAGAATCAGTGGAAAGGTTTCATGCAAGACTGTATCAAATGTTTACAGATTTGGGGTTTGATCTTACTGACAAGATTCATTCACAAATGCTGTCAGGTGCGTTTGTCCAAGGTGTTAAAGACTCTATACGCAAGGGAATCATTGCTGCACGCCCTGAATATAAGGTTGTTCCTCTGGATACTCTGCTTTTAGTTGCCAGAGGTTTAGAATCTGCCCAGACCCCAAGAAGACCCACCTCGGCTCCTCTCATGGTGTCCCGCTCCACACCTGTTCCCAAGGGAACCAGACCGGAGGAGGGACATTGTTTTTTTTTGTAATTCTTTATTTTTGGTTTTTTGTGCAGGTGAGTACATTATTGATGTCAGGGCGCCACGACAGCGCATATACATACATGAATGCACATCTTTAGTAGTGGCATGGGTTCCTTGCACTTATTTAACAGGTATAACAGGTGCAACGCTAAATGTCAATAGGTTATATACATGGCAAATAGTCAGTCAACTTTAACATTACATTGAAGAGAAAAAAAATGTTAGTAAAGTACGCTTATGTTGCGGTGCTATTTTGTTCGTTATGACAGATGCATCACATAGAGCAATCAAAAGGAGCGTTATCACTTGCGTAAACCAATCAACGGGATCAGCTTTGTTTGGAATGTGCTCCTGAGAGAGCCTATCCTAATTTTATGGTGTGTGTACAGTTTAATACAGGCTAGGTTTACTTATGGTATAAAATGAACAAAATAAAACAGTAACTGCTTTTCACGTGAAAATCATATTAAGAAGGGTATGTTATACGAGACATAGGCGTAGTGCAAGCTGAGATAGTCTGTCTTCTGCAGTGTAACATGGTTGGGTCGACACACTTGTGTCTTTAATCATATCAGCCTGCTAGAGTGTTAAATGTGGTAGAGTTGGTTTTCGGGTAATGAGAACGTGGATGAGAGGTCAGAATTTGGCAATCATATGATAGTGTAGATTGAGCGGTTAGTTGTCGACTTATGGGAAACATTATATATTGGTTATTTGTAGTTACAGGGGTCCCTCAAGGAGAGTAAACCTGACTTGTTTACTATCAAGCATCTATAGAGCGTTAGAGGTGCTCACTTAGTATCGTGAGCGTCACCTAGCAACCATCTTGTGTGTGGCAGATCTCTGATTCACTTAAGGTCTGTGAGGGTACAGCCAATTATACCATATCCAGCAAGCGGACTCTATTTAACGTTGTTACCCAATAGTGTAATAATAGATCTGAGTCTGCACTTAGACCCAGAGATAGACTGTGGACCAATTATCTGTAAATATATATACCTGGTTTGTGTGTCTTTCTCGTGTAGGCATTGGAAAGGGGGTACATTATTATGAGTAAGCATCACAGTAATAAGACAGTAGTAAAACATGACATGCGGTTAGGCGGAACATGAAAACATAGGAAGGCATACCTCCGGTGTCAAGGGTATAGACAAGAGGCGAAGAGCACGCTGTGTAACAGGCCATCGGTGCTTGCCCTGCTCGGTCATAGGTACTGTTTGGCTATACTGGGCATGGTCTATGGTAGTATTCATTTTGTTCGGCTAGTGGTGTTGTTGTGTGTCATTTGTGTACAGCGCTAGATTACGGTTATGTTGTGTGTGGATGTGAACACTACCGGGTAAGAGAGCCTTATACCTGTGAGGGAATATGCTGGCCTAAGCAAGCGTATTGATAGCGAAGCCTGTGTGGAGTCCGCCTACCTTGCGGGAAAGGGGGGGATTTGGCCCACGCTGCTATTGTAGGGTATTATGTGGTGTTGGATATGCGGCCTGAGTAGTGGGGGAGCATTGCTGCGCGTCTTCAGAGGGCAAGGCCGGTTGGGGGGGGGTCCTGTGTCTTAGTGTCAGTGTTGGGGAGGGGGGGTATGAAAACGATATGTAAGAGCTTGTGTCAACTGGCGAATATTTACAAAGGGGGTGGTTTGAGGCCCTTTCGGAGTGACTATTAGTGTCCTTAAAGTTAGAGTCTCTGTTACGGAGTCCCATATCCAGTGGGGGTTTCTCTCAAGACGAACTGAATGTGCTCTTTCAGGTGGTGATCGCCACATACGGGTCAGGTGTGCCTCCCGTTGGTACGAATGGGACGGATCTCTCCGGGTCCCACGAGAGTTGTTGGGGAGTTGCCCTCTCAAGTTCTGCCGGATTGAGGGAGTCTAGTGGTAGGCCCAACGCTTGCAGGAGCGGGGCTGCGTCATCTAAGTCCTGGATCCTGTGGGAGTCTGGTCCCATCTGCACAGTGAGTAAGTGCGTCGTCTGCCATCTGTATTTAAGGTCCCGTTGGCGGAGCAGTGTGGTGAGTGGCTGGAGAGAACGCCGCCAAGCCAGGGTGTCCCTCGAGAGGTCGGCAAAGAAGCTCACCGCCATCCCTTCAAATTGGTGTGGTGTCTTGCCCCGCAGGGCGGCTTGGACCGCCATTTTGTCCTTCCTGGCTTGGAAGGTTAGTATAACGTCTCGCGTGGCTTCGGTTGGCACTTTAGGCGGTTTTGGGATTCTGAAAATGTTGGTGAGGGCCATCTTGTTGGCCTTAGCGGGTGGTAGTATAGTGGCAAGTAAGCGCTGGACCACTTGTGGTAGGTCTGTATCGGGGATCGTTTCAGAGAGCCCCCTGACTTTTAAATTATCTCGCCTTCCGGCGTCCTCCTGCTCTGCCATCCGATGCTCGTGTAATCTTTGCTGCCGTTGGAGATCACGGACAGCCTGTTTAAGCTCCCCAAGGTCCTGGGTGTTGGTGCCGGTCGTGCATTCTAGTGCGGTTAGGCGGGTAGTCAGACCCTTCAGGTCACCCCTTAAGGCCGTGATATCGTCACGCAAATCTTTGTGGTGACCTGCAAGCAGCTTCGTGAGGACTGCTATAGTCACTGGGGCGGTGTCAGGGTCGCTGATAGTCGGCTGTGTAAGCTTGCTCCGTGCTGGGGCTGGCAGATATTCCTCTCCGGAGAGGTCATCAGAAAAGTCGGAGCAGCCGCCGTGAAGTGCCGCCATGTTGGTCTCATTTGCCTCGCGGGCCTGTCTCCACATATCCCCAATTGTAAGTCCAGGAGTGGATTTTTCTTTGGGTATTTTCCTCGTTTTTCGCCCCATGTCGTGCAGGGGGGTATATGGTCTCTTTTCTGCGGTTTGAGGGTTTGTAGTCCGATTGTTTTTCCGTTTTTCCCCGTTTTTGCCGCAGAGCTCTCCCTCCATGCGACTGCTCGGCTCGGCAGTCAAGCTCCGCCCCCGAGGGACATTGTTTTAATTGCAAAGCTAAAGGACATTTTAAAAGTGATTGCCCAGAACCAAAGAGAGAGCCAAGAAAGCCGCCCAGGCCTGCCCCGGCCCCCAAGGCCGAGAAGGAGGTTCCGATAATTGAGGAACCAGATGATTAGGAAATTGGCATGCCTGTGTCATTAACCCCTGTTATGGCAGTGTCTACAGGGGATAAGGGGGGGCCACTTGCTACAGTGACTCTACCCATTGAGGGCCAACCAACCACATTTCTTGTTGACACAGGTGCAGCCCGTAGTGTTCTGCGAGAACAAGACCTGCCAGACCCATCTTTCCTGTCCAATATTGATGTCTCTTGTGTTGGAGTGGATGGCCAGCCAAGACACAGCCCTTTAACAACTCCACTACGAGTTGGCTCTAGCCTGCTTGCTCGCTTTGTGGTATCCTCCACATGCCCAATAAACCTGTTAGGCGCTGATGTTCTCTCACGCCTGCAGGCATCTATCACTTTCACTCCAGACGGACAAGTAGAAATGTCTACACCTCTATCTGAATCAGACACCTCAGCCTTGTGCTCCCTACCTCTGATGCTGCAATTAGAAGGTCCCTGTGGGGAGGCAGCAGAACCGAGGTCCAATTTCCCAGATGTGTTAAAAACACAGGTGCCTGCCAAATTATGGTCCTCAGGCCCAGAGGACATAGGTCACCTAAATGTCCCTCCTGTGGTGGTAAAGCTTATTCCAGGAGCTAAGTTACCAAGAAAACCACAATATCCTTTAAAACCAGCACAGGCTGCAGCCATTTCTGTTCAAATCAAAGCACTCTTGGAGAAGGGTGCCCTAGTGAAATGTAAATCAGAATGCAACACTCCATTATTTCCTGTAAAAAAGAAAACTCCAAGAGGTGAGCCAGAGAAGTACAGGATGGTTCAGGATCTCCGTGCTGTCAATGAAGCTACTGTCCTGGACACCCCTCTCGTACCAAATCCCCATACTTTGCTCTCTGGAGTCCCACCTTCTGCAAAGTATTTCACAGTCATTGACCTGGCCAATGCCTTTTTCAGTGTCCCACTGGACCCATCCTGTCAATATCTGTTTGCTTTCACCCATGAGATGCAACAGTATACCTGGACTGTCATGCCCCAAGGGGCACAAAATTCTCCAAGTCAATTTGCAAAGGCCATGGGCACCATCCTGGACCCATGGCAAGCTGAACACACAGAAGTTGTTTTGCTACAGTATGTGGATGATTTACTGCTCTGTGGAGATGATATACCCACTACTGAAAAGTGTTCAGTTAGCCTCCTGTGCTATTTGGCAGAACAAGGATGCAAAGCTTCACTCATTAAGCTGCAATTCTGCCAACCTTCAGTAATTTTCCTTGGACATTGCCTATCTCAAGGTACCAGACATCTTACTCGGGACAGGGTGAGAGCTGTACTGGATATTCCGCCTCCAAGGACTTCAAAATCTCTTCATGCCGTCCTAGGCCTCATTTCCTACTGCAGAGCATGGATCCCAGAAGCCTCTATGCTTATGCAACCTCTCTATGATGCACTTAAGTCTGACTCATTCTGTTTGACCAATGAAGCTCTGGACAATTTCAATTCTCTAAAACGTGCCATTGCCTCTGCTCCTGCCTTGGGCCTACCTGACTATACCAAACCTTTCAAGTTATTTGTCTCTGAAAGACAAGGCCATGCAACAGGAGTTCTTACCCAAACTAATGACTTAAGAGGCCGCCAGAGGCCTATTGGATATTTCTCATGTCAATTGGACATTGTGGCCAGAGGGACCCCTTCCTGCCTCAGGGCTGTTTTTGCTGCAAGGGAACTCATAGAAAGAACTTCAGACCTGGTCCTTGGCCACCCTTTGGTTGTTTTGGCCCCTCATGACATCTCTGCCATTATCAACCAAGTCCAGCTCAAGCACGTGTCCCCAGCCAGACACCTGCGCCTACAATGTCATCTTCTTCTACCTGACAACATTTCCATCCAAAGATGTCAAGTTCTTAATCCGTCCACTCTTCTTCCACTCCCTGAGGGGGGTATCTATTATGGATTTATCACGGATGAAACCTACATTTACCTGCTCTGTGGATGTATCAAGAAAGTCATGCATCCACATTTGACATTTTATGAAGATGAGACACCTCTTTGTGAAGGCCCGGATTACGCCTTCTGTACCATGTGGTACAAGCCGAACATTACTCCTGAACCTTGCTATGAAGATGAGCTTTACCACTGGACTGATGTAAAGCTCACTGCTCAAGATTTCTATTGTGACTCTGAAGGCAATAGCATGGTCTTGGTCCAACTACCTCAACAACTCAACTACCTCTACCGCCATTGGGATACTGCTATCCCACATATTCCTGTTACCAAGTTGAAGACAAGGTCATGGAATGATCTTGGGCCCATGGCAAAGTTATGGGCCACCATGGATGAAGAACAGCTACAGGAAAATGGTATTGCCAAATACCCAACAACTGACCTTCTGGAAGCATGGCCACGCCACTTCCTAGAAAAAGAATTTCAAGATCTGGTCATAGTGAATGATTATGACCCTGAAACACCTCATGACTGTTTTGAACAGATGAAAATGGAGACAGTGCACCTACCAACTGTGCATGAGAATCCATTACCAGATCCAGATTTTACCCTGTTTGTGGACGGTTCAAGATATGCTGATGAAGAAGGCAGATACCATACAGGATACGCCGTAACCACAACAGATGAAGTTATCAAATCATCATCCTTACCGCCAGCAATGTCTGCGCAAGAAGCTGAATTACAAGCTCTGACTTCAGCATGCAAAATTTCCGAAGGAAAACGTGCCAACATCTATACAGATTCAAGATATGCTCTGGGTGTGGCGCATGACTTCGGCCTTATTTGGAAGACAAGAGGATTTCTTACCACCGCCGGTACACCAGTTAAACACAGTTCTGCAATCAAGGATCTAATGGATGCCCTCCTACTCCCTGAAGAAGTGGCCGTTTTGAAAGTCAAGGCACATGGGAAGTTGGATACAAATGAAGCAAATGGCAACCATTTGGCTGATCAGGCTGCTAAGCAAGCAGCCAGAAATTTGCAGGAAGTGGATGAAGAAGTGTCCGGACAAGAAGAAGAAGTTCCTGTTTTTGCTCTGCAAACTCTTCCTACTGATTTAAGAATTTTGCGAGAACAGCAAGCTGCAATCACCCCTGAAGAAATCCAGAAATGGAAAAGAAAAGGAGCTGTCCTAAAGGACGGAATATATTACAACAATTTCAAATTCTGCCTTCCAAGAAATTTATATCCAGCAGTTGTCCAATGGGCACATGGGCCTGCACACCTGTCAAAGGAGTTGATGGCCGCCCTCATACAGAAGTATTATGAAGCACCTGGAATCACAACATTGATCAACAGCTTCTGTAAGGCCTGTGTCATTTGTGCAAAATGCAATCCAGGAAGACCAATCAAAGTGCCTTCAAAGCACCTGGCAAAGCCCATGTACCCCTTCCAGAGAATTCAAATCGACCACATCCAAATGCCCAAGAGTGGGCCTCATGAATATGCACTAGTAATAGTGGACATGTTCTCAGGCTGGCCAGAAGCCTACCCAGTGGCCAATATCACTGCAAAAACAACCGCAAAGCGCCTACTTACAGATATTGTATGTAGATTCGGACTCCCAGAAGTCATTGAAAGTGATCAAGGCCCAGCCTTTACAGCAACAGTGACTAAAGAAATTTGGACTGCTCTAGGGGTGACCCTAGCCTTCCACACCCCTTACCACCCACAAAGTAGTGGTAAAGTAGAGCGCATGAATGGCACTCTAAAAGCCAGAATGTTAAAAATGTCACAAGAAACAAAGATGCCCTGGCCAGAAAGCCTGTCAATAGCTTTATTCAGTGTTAGGCACACACCTAGAGGGAAGCATTCATTATCCCCATATGAGATTCTATTTGGGACAGCACCCAGACTAGGTTGTTATTATCCGCAGCAGTTACAGCTCCAATCAGATGTTTTAGTAGACTATGTAACTGAACTTACAAGTGCCTTAAACAAAATACATGCCCAAGTTTTCTCTTCAATTCCAGATCCCGATTTGGATACAGGTACCCACAACCTGCTTCCCGGAGATTGGGTTCTGGTCAAGAAGTTTGTGCGGAAAAATACCCTGGAACCAAGATTTGACGGTCCATTCCAAGTTCTCCTGATTACCGCAACCTCCGTCAAACTGGCCGGTAGGCCACATTGGATCCACGCTTCCCACTGTAAGAAGTCTCCTGCCCCAGAGGAAGCAGACACCGCACAAACATGTACCTCTGGTGTTTTGGATCAAAGAAAACTTTGATTATTTGTCTATCTACACCTTCCAAATTGATTAATGCATGCACATGTCTTCTGGAAGTAAAATCACACCGGACACATTGCAGGTTTTGAAAGAACTCCAGAGAGGCCTTTATTGCAGGGGGTGCAATTCCCTTTTAAAGCAGAAAAACGTCATGTACAGAATCACAATTAGCATACAGTATCATTTATCCATTGGTTAACAGTCTAAGGGGTCTTTGTCTAAACCCACCCTACTGGGCGTGACCCCAGCATCATCACATGACATTTCTTTGTATCCCAGCTCCATTTTACTACATGTGGCATGTTTCTATAGAACTTTTAGTTGCACAAAGGAAGTGGGGGAGAAGTTAATAAAAGAAGCTGTTACACGAGGCTTGCTCAGATGGGAAGGGGGGTGAGGTAGCAGCTTAGGAGACAGCTGCTGCCCCGGCTAAAGAGGAATTTGCAGAGGAAACAGTTACTGAGTACACAGAGGGGGGAAGGGAAGCTTTTACTCTAGAAACCAGTTTTTTTTTACACAGTGAACACAGAATAAATAGACATTAATAAATAGCCATTTTGGTTTAATTCTTCTGTCCATAACACTGGTACACCTTCTCCTTCTCCTTAATTAGCCTAATAAAGGCCCAGCAAGTAGCCATCACCAAAGATGTTAGTGGGTACACCTTCTGGTATAATTCATCATGCACCCATGTGGCTACTTATACCTTTGATTATTGTGATATTGTAGAATGCCCATTTCCCACATCACAAATCCAGAGTATTTATAGACATATCCCTCATTCAAAAGACCCATATGTTTGTGTAGTTGACAAGCAATGGGGGCACAATTGTGACCATTGGGGGGCGGCGGGATGGAATGCCGGGCCTGCCTGGGGTTACAAACCAAAAAGTGCCTTATCTAAAGTAGATGATCATGGTAGATCCCTTCTCCAGAGAATGACTTTGAGAAAGCCTGGGGGGGGTACACCAATGAAATTAATCCTTAACATTGAGCATCCAAGCCCAACGGATGCAGACCAGTATGTGATGGGAATGTATTGGAAAAAGGGTTCCTACCGTAAATTAGGGCATTTCTACCTCAAAGATATGTGCAACTCTTCTGAGTGGCAAGGGGCCACCCATATGGTCCCTAACCCATTAAAACCACACATCCAGACCTTTCAAGACATGATGGCCATTGCTAACCCCACCTTTGAAGATACCATGGCCGCTGAAACAGGTTTTAATGATGTTAATTTATGGTTAGAATGGATGAAATATAATGCTAATAAGCATAACAAGACCGCATGCTATGTGTGTGGCGGTGCCCGGCCTCACCTGGGCACTGTGCCTCTAACCCTGCCAGTAGATATAGAAGAATGTGTTTTGAGCCTTTTTGCCTACCACTATGATTTTAACAGGTCCATATGTATAGCATGGACGAAGGAGTATCCTCTCCTAACCAAGGATGTCAAACCCCCAGATGGTATTACCGTGTATAAAGGTAATTACACTTGTTACGCTAATTATGATGGAATTGGTAGATTCCTGGGTAACTTCTCTAAGGGGTATTGTGCTACCTACAGAAATGTCTCCATGAACTTGTTGCAGTTTCACACCAGGTCACTAGGGGATATTTACTGGTTGTGTGGGGATTTACAGCTAAGATCCAGAATGGACAAAGAGTGGTGGGGGGAGTGTACTTTGGCTAAAGCCATAATGCCTATACATATCATCTCTGACACACACCTCGTCACCCATGAGTCCAGACACACTAAGGTTAAACGTGACGCCCCAGTGAAAGGAAGTTTTGATCCTCATGTTTATATTGATGCCATTGGAGTGCCTAGGGGGGTGCCCAATGAATTTAAAGCAAGAGATGAAGTTGCTGCAGGATTTGAATCACTTTTTGCCATAGTTACCACAAACAAGAATTTAAATTGGATAAATTACATTTATTATAATCAACAGCGTTTTGTTAATTATACTAGAGATGCCCTCCAGGGATTGGCCGAACAGTTGCAGGCCACATCCCAAATGGCCTTCCAGAATAGAATGGCCTTGGATATGATCTTAGCCGAAAAAGGAGGGGTATGTAAAATTTTACCTGACACCATGACATGTTGTACCTATATCCCAGAAAACACAGGCCCTAATGGTAAAGTTACATTAGCCATAGAAAAATTAAATGACCTGTCTGAAGAGTTAAAAAGGAATTCTGGGATAAAAGATCCCTGGGAAAGATGGTTTGGTTGGATGACAGGATGGCAAAAGGCTTTAATGCATATTGGTATGGCGATACTAATTTTTCTTTTTATCTTTGCTCTTCTCTTTTGTTGTATCCTCCCATGTCTGAGAAAATCCCTCATGAAGACTGTTGACCAAGCGGCACCCACTTTTACCCATCTCGAAGTTGATGACCAAGATTTCCAAGATCTCAACTCACCCTGTATACCGCTACAAACTATCCCTTTTGTTGATACAGTGCGAGAATTCTAGGAAGGGACCAGCTTAGGGACAGCATCTGTCAGTGAATGGTAAAGACCCCGTGTGGAGAAGTGGTGGGCAAGCCATCATGGGCCACCCATGGGAGTGAAGTGTTCGAGAGCCATGCTGACAATGAGTTAGCCTATTAGGGTCAGATCTAGGGACAGACTTGCACTTTGCATTAACACCAAGCTAGCGGCCACGGGGTTTCTGTGCCTTTGGGTTAACACGCCTTCCTGGTACTAACATAATAAAGTTTTATCTCTTAGAATCTAACATTTCATAGGGGGGACTGATGTAGAATTATTTAAAAAATCTTTATTGTACTTGTATTGAATTATTGCACTAACTCCATTTTAACCTCATACTGTGACAAACCCTCCATTTTGTCCTCCTAACCTGACTTCTTCATTCCTCCATTTTGTCCTCATAACCTAACTTCTACATTTTAAAACTACATTACATGACAGAATTTCCCAGCACATCTAACAATGGACAAAGACTGTATTTTCTATAAAGACATGATTAACTCAGGAACTGCTGACTTTCCCCTCACTTGCAACATAGTATAATTTGAAGGCCATGAGAATACAGTAGTAATGAAATGTTCTATTCATAAGAGACCTTGCACCTGGCCACGAGGCCTGAGATCACCGACCGTGTAAAATGACGCTCAAGACCCCCTTGTCCCCACCGGTGTCCAGAACAATCCCACCTCTTGGTGGGTGGGCACGGGACTAACCACTTAGTTTTTAAGCCAATTAATAATATTGATAGGTGGACACTAATCCCGACACTTAACAATTAATCCAATTAATGATGTTTATTTGCTGATATTCTAATAATCAATGATGACGCAAAATGCCTCTTAAAAGGGCCTGCGCGCCCGTTTTTTAAGCACTTGCCAATAAATTTTCTCGAAGTTATTTTAACCTGAACTCTGTGTGTCAGACTTAATTACTTCAGCGTATATACGCAATTCAATTTTCTTAATTTGGACAGGAACAGATAGACATTTAAACATTTTGGTTTACTGCTAAAAAGTACCATAACATATATATATATATATATGATGTGTGTGTCTGGGGTGCTGTGTGTGTCTGAGGGTGCTGTGTGTGTCTGGGTGCTGTGTGCCTGGGGGTGCTGTGTGTGTCTGGGTGCTGTGTGTCTCTGAGGGTGCTGTGTGTGTCTGGGTGCTGTGTGCCTGGGGGTGCTGTGTGTGTCTGGGAGTGCTGTGTGTGTCTGGGTGCTGTGTGTCTGAGTACTGTGTGTGTCTGGGTGCTGTAGGTGTCTGGGTGCTGTAGGTGTCTGGGGGTGATGTGTGTGTCTGGGTGCTGTGTGTGTCTGGGGGTGATGTGTGTGTATGGGTGCTGTGTGTCTCTGAAGGTGCTGTGTGTGTCTGGGTGCTGTGTGTGTGTCTGGGGGTGCTGTGTGTGTCTGGGTGCTGTGTGTGTCTGGGGGTGCTGTGTGTGTCTGGGTGCTGTGTGTCTGGGTGCTGTGTGTCTCTGGGTGCTGTGTGTGTCTGGGTGCTGTGTGTGTCTGGGGGTGATGTGTGTGTATGGGTGCTGTGTGTGTATGGGTGCTGTGTGTCTCTGAAGGTGCTGTGTGTGTCTGGGGGTGCTGTGTGTGTCTGGGGGTGCTGTGTGTGTCTGGGTGCTGTGTGTGTCTGGGTGCTGTGTGTGTCTGGGTGCTGTGTGTGTCTGGGTGTGTCTGGGTGCTGTGTGTCTGGGTGCTGTGTGTGTCTGTGTGCTGTGTGTGTCTGGGGGTGCTGTGTGTGTCTGGGGGTGCTGTGTGTGTCTGGGTGCTGTGTGTGTCTCGGGGTGCTGTGTGTGTCTGGGGGTGATGTGTGTGTCTGAGGTTGCTGTGTGTGTTTGGGGGTGATGTGTGTGTGAGGGGGTGATGTGTGTGTGAGGGGGCTGTTAGTGTGATTTTTTATTTAAATATTTTTTTTTGTTAATAAAAAAAAAGTTATATCCCCTCCCTTCCCTTCTTACCTTTAGCCTGGGAGGGGGGAGGAGGGGTTGCCGTGGTGCCATTGAAGCAGCCATGCTTCCTTCCCTGGTAGTCCAGTGGTGAGAGTGAACTCTAACCTGCAGGCTAGAGTTCACTCTCGCGAGATCTGAGCGTTGCCGCGGTAACCGCGACAATGCTCAGACCTCGCGAGAGGACCCGGCGGAGCTGCTGGATAGAGCTCCGCCGGTCCTCTCTCCTGCTTCCCTCACTCCTCAGCCCCGGGCGGCCGCCTTTAACATTGTATCTGGGCCGGTGAGGGAGATCTTTGATCTCCCCACCGGCCCATGGAAGCACACAGCGGGGCCGGCGCTCGGGTAGCGCTGGCCCTGCAGGGGCTGGCAGGGGAGATCCTGTGATCTCCCCTGCCAGCCTCAGCATCGCGGCCCACCGGGCATTTGCCCGGTGTGCCCGATGGCCAGTCCGGGCCTGGGCAGACTATAGACACCAGTACTACTACATAAAACTGTAGTAGTTCTGGTGATTATAGTGTCCCTTTAATACAAAGTCTTTCTCTCACCGGTCAACTCTAAATTACAGGGAGAGCAGGAGACACAAGTGGAGATGAATTTTGTTTGTGTCTTCCTTCCCCAAGTACCTTTCATGTGTCTCTTAGCCCCAAGCCCCTTTATCTATTTCTACCCTTCCCCAGCCCTTCTGTGTGTCTCTGACTCCACAGCCCTTCTGTGTGTCTCATTCTCCCCTTCCCCATCCCTCTGTGTGTCTTCTGTTAGTTTTTCTAAGCCCCTCTGTCACTTTCTTGTCAGACCCCTCCGTGTCTTTTTTTTTCTCTACAGACTCTCTGTGTGTCTTTTTACTCCCCTGCGCCTCTCATTACCTCACAGCCCCTCCACATGTCTTATTAGCCCCCAATGCATCTCATTAGCTCCCCATTTGTCCCATTAGCTCCCTCCCATGTGTGTGTCTCATTATCCCTCCCATGTGTCTCAGTATCCCCCATGTGTCCCATTAGCCCCCAGCCTTCCATGTGTCCTATTAGCCCTCCCTTCCAGCCCTCCAAATGTCCCTATACCGACTCCAAGCCCTCCATGCATCCCATTAGCCCCCTCCCATCCCTGTATGTCTTATTAGCCCTCCCATGTGTTTTAGCAGCATCTCCACGTGTCTCAATATAGCCCCCCTGTACCTCGCTGTAGCGTGGCCGAGCAGGTAGACCGTAGTAGAGGAGTTTCTGTTCCCCTACCGGTTTGACAGGAAGCAGTCATGTGCTCTCTGTGAGCACTGCCTGTCAGAAGCTCCTCTACCCACGATCTGAAAAACAATAAAAAAGGCTGCGCCACAATCAGTAATAAAAAGTCCAGTTAAAAGGCAAAAGTCCAAATATATTATCCTTACAAATGGTCTTTAGTGATGAGGTCTTCTACTATTGCAGTGGATCCACTTTATATGAAAGATAAAAAGAGAGAAGGACAACCAATGGTGCAGTATGTAAAATTCAAATATAGACGTAAAGGAGTAATAATATAAAACTCACATTTGCCAGAGCTAATAACCAGCTCTGGGGTGAAGCGCATACAGCGGTTTAATCCCCGCTTGTGGGATATAAATGGATTCCTCTCCGTCACTGTTGTCCAATTCTCGGATAAAAAGAGACAACCAATAGTGCTCACTGTATGGTAATATTGATAAAAGAATAAAAGAATGTACTTACAAGAAAAGAGCAGACCAACTGCTCTGTGATGACAGCGTGGGTGGAGCCATACCTGAGCAAATATTTAATATGTTAAAAAAAATTACAAGATTGCAGTGAGAATGGACAAAATTCAGCAATTTGCCCTTCAGTTAATCCCTGCTCTGCTCAGGTGTCAAACAAGTTCTAGCTTACTTCTCAAAATATTGTAAAGCGCTACGGAATCTGTTGGCGCTATATAAATGGCAATAATAATAATAATAATAATACTTATAACATTGCAAAGGGACCCCAAGCCATTTATAAACCAGACTGATCCCCCCAACCAAAATACCAGGTTTGTCTCCTTTGCAGGATAGATGCAGCAACCCAAGAAGACTTAGTCATGTGTTGGTTAAAGTTCTACCCTAACCACCATAACCCTTCCAAAGATGGTCAAAAATGGTCATGGTGATAGGAATGAGTATAAGCAGTGTTTCTGCTTGAAACATTGTAGTTACTGGGATATTTGCACTTGCAGCCCCCCCCCCCCCCCCCCCAGTAAATTTGGAAGCCGGGAACTCTGTTCAGGACTGACAGACGTGGTCATCTTCTCAACCAAAATACAGATGCAGCACCTTTAAAAGTCCCTCTCGCCTTACTGTATTAAATGGATTGATTACTTTTTAATTTTTTTCCCCTGTCCACTCCTTTCCTCTGCACTTTGACCCACGCAAACAATCCAAACATTTGCATCTCTAGGAGAAGAATTCAAGTGGACCACCATCGGGCACCACTGACGTCAGACAGGGAGTGGAAGGCAGCACTGGGAGCTTCCCTGGTGCTGAATTCCAGGTGGGTTTAACCTTTTATTGTTTGTTTATAACTGAGTAGGGACCTAGTACATAATGCCCATTGTACAGCTCTATGGAATATTGCTGGCGCTATATAAATAATAAAATAATAATAATATTTAGGGCTTTATAAACTAAAAAAAAAGTTAGAGTAATCCTTTAGGCGCAATCCAATATTGCCCAAATGTTATATCTTGAAAATGGTCAATTTTAAAACATGTTTAGGTCATCAAGATGTTCTCCATAAATCACAAATACATTTGTTTCAAATAAACATGTCAAGTATTGGACAGTAATCTTGGAAGCACAGGCTTAGTAATGTGAGCGTCAATAGCAGATACCCCAAGCCATAAAAGATAATGGAAATGATTCAGAAAATCAATATTTCTACAGACAATAAAACAGAACGTGATGTAACAATGCTGTGTGTGTGAGGTCTAGGTCATGTTTTCCAGGTTTTAACATATAGAATAAGAATAAGAACCTTTATGTTTAAACTTTATTGAGGGTTTGCTGAAGTTGCTGGTAATTTTGTCAATCTGGCAAACGCTTAACACAGTGCACATTCTCTGAATCTATTTTGTTTGTTTTCCCTAAATCTAAACTCATGGTATTTGACTTAAATTAACCTGTTGTAGTCAGGGACGTTTTAGCCGCGAGGCAAACAAGGCATTTGCCTTGGGCGGCATTTTCCAGGGGGCGGCAAAAAAAGCCGCCCCCAAACGCCCAGGGCAAATGCCTTGTTAGCCTTGCGGCTAACAGTCCGTCCAGCCAGGCAGGCGGCTATGTTAAAATCTTAGGCGGGGCAGGGAGGAATGGTGGGGGGTGCGAGTTTTGTCCTGCCTAGGGCAGCACAAAACCAGGATACACCACTGGTTGTAGTGGTAATGGTACTAGGAATGTTTGGGCTCCCTTCCAAAATAAGTTGTCAAAAGCCTAAGGCCTGAAACCAGATAGAGGCACTAAAGCTGTGAGGGGTTGTGCGGGACCACTCTCATTGACTGAGAGCATCAGCTATATCGGGCCATGCTTAGCTCGGAGGAGGGACACTCGGGTTCCCTGTTAAGGTGACCAAGCGTTTTAAAGGGTGAAAATGTCAAATTTCAGGCAAGAAAAAAGCTCATCATCTCAAAATTCACCATCCCAGTTTTGTTAGATAATTTTCAACGCTTAAAAATAGTTAAATATAACAAGCTGCATCACTGGCAACATCCCGTAGGAAGTCCCACCTCCTGTACCGATTCCCCCCATTGCAAAGGGGGGAGATATGATATAAAATAAATGTATTTTTTTTAAATAATGGAATGTATATAGTTTCCACTTTCCCTTGTTTCACATTAGGGCAGGTATAATTTATAATCAGGTGGTAATTTATACTGTCTAGCTTGGAACCCGGGATTAGTTAGCCAGTTTCATCTCTCCTTTTCTCTGTATGCTCTCTTTATGCTGACTGCTGGTGCGAAGGACACATCTTACAACAGTGATAGAGTTGCAGGATAAAGAGGTGCGAATTTCTACATTTAATTTTGGAAGAAGTAGGAACAGCAAAACAATCGATTGATATTGCAGGACCACCATCATCATTTTGTTTCTATTTATTATATGCATTTTGTGTCACTGTAATATACAGTGAAATATTAAGTTTTCAAAGTTTCATTTAAGTTCTACACAAATTCCTTCATCGAAGGCAAACCCTTACGCATTGATTTTATAGAAGAAATTATCTACTTCTTAATAATAATAATGACGGTATTTAATCTGGAATGGTACATTCAGATTACTCTGGTTTCAAAGGACGTCCTGGGGAGGTTACTTTTTTGCCAACATCCAGTTATTCTAAGAGTCTATATCATTCGAATCTTTGCCTCTTTCACTCAATAGAACATGGCTAGCTAATAAACCAGTAACATTACTACATATTACCCATATGTTTTCTAACTGCTAGGACTGAAAGCATAGCTCCCAACATTGGGGCATTGCAGATCTTACTGAAGACTTCTGCAAAAGGAGCAATCACTCTGGAAACCAACTGGATGTTTCTGATGATGACTACATGTTCTAAATGCAAAGAAACTAGAACCTATTTTAGTAATTTGGTAAATTGCCGTAGAAAATTGAGCCTCCATATTCCAATAGAGATGTTGTCGCTATGGAAACTCATGTACCTTTTCTGCTGCTAACGCCATGTTTAAAACTTTGCCCCAGGATTGCTAATCCTAAATCCCTTTGAGTTGTTGCTGTTTTTAATGTACTATTTTGTAAGATAAACCCTGTACATAGTAGCACTATCACTAAAGTGACACGCAAACTTGCCTATTACACTTCCTACGAGAAGGCATAGACACTATGTGGGTTCATTTATAAGGGAGCCATTATAAACATTGCATTGTGAGTGCATCCATACTCATTGCATGTGTACAGGTAGCAATGCATGTAGGTGCTCAGATTCAGTGCCAACATTTTTGTCTACACAGGCAAAGATGTATTTTGCCACCCCCAAAAAATATTTCTTCACCTGTGTAGGTCTGTGTGTCTCTCAACCTCTTTTTGCCCCCTCATACTCATCATTATGCCCCTTTTATGTATCATTAGTCATTTTTGTGTCTCATTTCCCCTTTTCATATTGTATCCACCTTTTTGTCTATTTCCCACCTATACCCCCTTTTGTGATCTCTTATTCCTAATTGAATGGTTTACCTCACGTTTATGTGCCTTATCTGACCTTTTAAATGTTTTATACCTCTTTAATGTATCTTATCCCTCTTTTTTTTCCCTTGTGTCCCTTACACACTTTTTGTCTTAACCATTCTGTCTTCTACCCCCTGCATCTCTTGCCAACATATATTTTATCGCCCCTTTCCACTCATACCCCTTGCTGTCTGTCCTTGTGTCTCTTAGACTTAGTCTCTTAGACCTAACAATAATAATAGAGGAAGGACCTAGTATCCCACTACCAGCCCCCAACCATGGGTCGCAGGTGGGGGCATAAATTAATTATAAAATGGGAAGGGGTGGACCTGCCATTGTTTACCTCCAAATAATAGCATGGCTCCCTATCCTCCTGGGTGGCCAATTCCTTAACCACCCCCCAATTAAAATAAATTACCCTACCTAAGCCCCCCTAAGTGTTTAATTCCATCAACGTCTTTGCAGTCCGAATGGCCCCGTACCGAATGGTTTTGCCCCATTCTGTACAGGAACTTCATGGACACGTCTCTTTTTAGCCTATGTAACTCTAGTGAATAACCCTCATAACTTTGTAATTGTATATATCATGCATTTCCTGGTTAGAAATTAGCATTTTTATTATTATTCTATTTTAAAACCAATCCATATGATAATATACATCACACCCTTCCTTTGTACGAAGCTCATTAATATAGTCTTGTTGCCAAGTTGCAGCTAGTCATTAGCGCTACAATTCAGGCTTTGTATAGAGCAATAGATCACAGGGGCTTCGAACTGATGAACTGAAACTGCAATCTATTAACTGGTTCATATCAATCAACTGAATGGAGCATCATTTCAGGGATTTAAAGTGTAGCATTAATTACGGTAAGTTAATTTGTCCCTGGATTTGTAAAGCATGAATGAGTTCCTACAGATATGTATGTTTGCGGCTAAAGCAGTGGTTCAAAATCAATTTCGGACTAAGGTACAATTGAAAATATCCAAGGACATTTGCTTTTTGTGACTTTTTACTCTCATCTTGGGGCCTTACTGGAGAGATTTGTAAACTTTTACGCAAATGGACGTATGAGTTCTAATTCATTTTCAGACGGGAATCACAATTTGAATGCTGACACCTATTAAAACAGGTACTTTATGGATTGAATGTAACTTTTTTTACAACCCTGAATTCAATCAGGGTTATTCACTAATGTGAGAATTGTTGGGAATTTAAATTGAATTCAAAGTCAATTTCAAATTTAAGGCAAAACAACAGAACTGGAAAAGTTTCGTGCTTCTGTTCAACCTGGCCTTACATTTGAAATTCACTTTAAAGTGGCACTGTGAAACCCCCCTCCTGCAAAATAAGTATTTCATAAAATCCTTATGAATTTCCCTGAAATTCCAAACCAGTGCAAACATATACTGAGTCAAAGTACTACTTTGTCTCTGTATTTTCCTACACCTGACAATTTTTTACATTTGGATTAGCTACCACCGTCTAGAAGTGCCAATCTCCCTGCCTTCACCAGTGGCTGCTGCAAAGGTATTAGCTGTATCTATGGAGGATCCAGCAGTCTCATGGGATCCTCAATAGACCTCAATGCTGTACTCTCACACATGTGCTAGAGTACAACAGTGACATTTGCTGCTGGCCCTGAAGCTCAATGAGCAGAAGAGGACCTGCCAGAAGAAAATGGCAGCACCCATGATGGGCAGTTTCAGGTCCAACAGCGGCGATGTCATCATCGGGGGTCTTAGTTGCTGCCAACAGGAGGACGGTGATCCAGGGAACCAGTGTCCGTACACGGCCGGACCTCGAGGAGCGGCATACCAGAGTGTGAGGGGGCCCGGAACCGGTGGGGGATCCTGATCAGCAAAACTGGACTTCTGTGCTATAAATGTTTAAAATATGTATTTCTTAATTGTGGGCTAAAAAAATAGGGGTCGTCCTATACAAAGGGGCATCTTATTCACGGAAAAATCCGGTAATAATGTATTTGCTTAAAATGTCAAACTAAACTGTCTTTACAAAATATACATCTAATAAACGAGGCACAAAATTTAAATTTTTTCTTTCTAGTGTTGACCTGGTCTATATATATATTTAGACCAGGTCAACACTAGAGAGAAAAAATGTAAATTTCTTGCCTCATTTATTAGATGTATGTATGTATATATATATATAGTCAATTTGAATGATTTTGTAAGTTTATTAGAAAATGAACTAAGCCATGACAAACATTTATGGACTCTGGGGCATCTGGCAGAGGTGCAAGATTTAAAAACTCAATTTAGGGAGTTTGCAACAAAAATACTGACACCAAGCTGACTCACAAAGTGCACTTGGGATCAGTGTTAATTTTGGCGGCAAATTAGAATTCAGTTTTAGTCATAGTCTTTTGACTAAAAAGCCATTTTAGTTTTAATTGTATTTTAGTCCCTTAAATCTCCAGTAGATTTTAGTCGACACGACTAAAATCTAATGGGTTTAGTTAAAGCCTCTGTCTGTCTCTTTTACCCCTTCCCCAGACCCTCTGTGTCTCTTTGTGTCCTCCTAGCCCCCCTAGGTGTCTCTCTCCCAAGCCCTGGTCTGTCTCTGTTGCCCCTTCCACAGTCCCTCTGTGCAGTGTTAATTTTGGCAGCAAATTTCAATTTAGTTTTAGTCATAGTTTTTTTTTACTAAAAAGCCATTTTTGTTTTAGTTGTATTTTAGTAATTTGAGTTGTTTTAGTCTAATTTTAGTCAACTAGATCTCAAAAAATTAGTTGAATACAATTTGACTTAAATTGTTAGTCGACAAACTTAACACTGTTCAGAATGACGATTTGACTATGTATAAGGATCTGCCTGTGCACACCCTTTGTGCACCCCTTTG
Source organism: Pelobates fuscus (assembly GCF_036172605.1). Lineage (NCBI taxonomy): Eukaryota > Metazoa > Chordata > Amphibia > Anura > Pelobatidae > Pelobates > Pelobates fuscus. Next base: position 54,589,617 of record NC_086318.1, on the reverse strand, counting down.
GCTGCTATGTGCTAGTTGAATAGAAAAAAATACCTTTACCACCAAAATAAATATAAGAATAGCGTTAAAAGTATATCATATACCTATCTAATATAAAACAGGACAGCCTCCCACAGATCACCTCCCAGATGGTAATCTCACATCAACCAGAGTAGCAACAACAAAAACATATATGAGAAACAGCTGTATAATCGAAAAGAGAACATAAGACAAATATAGTGTAATACAGTGAAACGTTAATAGGTAAAACAGTCAAATGTTACGAACAGTAGTAAGCTCATCATTTGTAATCCACTTGCCCTTTCTCCATGATTAACATTTATGTAACTATAGTCCAGTGTTGATAAATATACTTACCCCATATGTGTGACAGTATTGAGAAGCAGTATTTTTTCTGCAGCAGTATTATACCAAAATTATTTTTTTTAACCAGAAGTGGCCAAATATAGTCCACAATCAACTTTCGTCTTGAATGTTTCATAATTTCCTCCCAGACAGAATTATTTCATAATATTACAGGAGATAGGGATAAGAAAATAACCCATGTACTTTCAAACTTGTGTTTTAAAAGCCGATTCCTATCGAGCATACCATTAGTTTAAGAAAATGGCATTAAGTGGTTTCAATACAAAAATAAAAAAGTGATTTCGGAACATTAGTAAATGCATTGCAGCAGCAATTTGAGTAATTTCAGGAGATCTTAAATTGCACTATCCTTATTTATGCTGTCATTTCGCACATACTGCCTGATATGTCAGCTATGAATGTAGTTATAAATAGACATTAAGAGATTTGCAGTAAAGGGTCAACAGTGTTCCATCAGAAAGAACGTAACAAATAACACTAGCCTTACAGGAAAAGCACACTAAGGTAACGTAGCTACTATGTTCTAACTTGAAAGTCTGCCTCTTTGTCTGTAACCAAATTAAATTATTTTCCAGAATCCAATATGGAAACACCAGAACCTTAGCTCATCAATTTTTTTTTCTTCAACAGAAGTGTGGACACCTCCATGATTTTTGTATCTCTTTATACAATGTTGGTCCAGGAAGATATAGAGGTCATTTATTGGTCTCCTAGATAAAGTGTTCCTTCCAATACCACGCACATTTTTTTAGAAGAAGGACATTCACATGAGTCACCTGGTTAATATTGGGATTCCACTTTATTTTTATTTGAATCTCAGATATCCCAGATGTTTTTTTTTAAAAAAAACAATATATATTTTAATGTAATTTGAAGAGCTAGGACCACAAACAAAGATGGTATTTTATGTTTGAAGTTAATAACTAACCACTGCTCCTGGAACATTCTATGAGCAACACTAACAGATAGAAAGATTCTAGACACAATCAACAATATGCTTAACAGGAAATACAATTTAAAAAGTGAAAATGTTGCCAGGCAACCCTTCAATATCCTTAACTTTACTTTGGTCAGTTTTTGTTTTTTTTCTACCATGAGATTGACAACTTACTGTGATTGTGTATAGATTTAGCGTATTGTCCAAGAAATACCACCAGCCGGGTCTGGCATTTCACTCTAGAATTGCAGGAGAATAAGTCTGTATGTGAGTTCCATTCACCACTAGTATCCACTTGTCCCATTAATCGCATTTTAAAGTTCAGTTCTTGACCTGCTATTAATTGCGCTGTGAGAGGCTGGACATTTTACGTTTGTTTTTTTACCTTAAAACAATCTTTTTGCTTTTACAGTTTTTTTAAAAAAAAATTCCTTTTCAATATACAAAAATCTTTTACGAATTACTATTTGAAACCTGTATTTACAAACTAATGAACATAATAGGCAATTAGCAGGCAGTAATAATTGTATTCAGACATTCATTTTCTTAGCAGCGTTATATGGTTTTATAATTATTCTTCTCCTTTTTATTTTAAATTAGTACCGTGTGGTTAGGCATTTTATACATGATTCAGATGTCAGCACTGTGGGAGTATAATTCCTGGCAAACTCTTGATTAAATAATAATTTTGCTTAAATAATACCTTTCGACATTCGCATTGGTTTTAAAGATTGAACGAACAGGTAGGCACCTACGGTACATTGGAAAGAGGCAAAAAGCAATGTCAAAAATAATAAAATGCACTTGAATGACCTCTACCTTGAAAGAATAACACAATGGCATTAATTATAAAGAACAACGGCTGTGTAACGTTTTTGAACATGAAATAGTCATCACGGAAAGCTATAGGGTCCTCGTGCTGATTGCTGAAACATTGCCATTAGAGTGAAAGCCTAAACCGCTGGCAAGATATGTAAACTGTCCCCATCACCAAGGGCAGTCTAGAACATCCCCATCACCAAGGGCAGTCTAGAACCGAAATTCCAAGTAAGGCTTCTATACATGAGATATTCAGGACTTTACATTCAGTGAGATAAGGCATAATCCTGCTTGTATGTATATATATATATGTATACACACACGCTAGGTAAAATCCAGCTGGGAAGAATTGGGAAGTACTCTATGGATGACACTTTGTTATTTACCAAACTGGTACCATACATAAGCAAAGCCAGTTTTATATTATGAAATGGAAGGTACATAATATACCTTTGCATTAAAGCTGTAAAACATTAATTAGCCATCATCTAACTGGACCATAAATACCTTCTCACTGCCAAGTGCCAACAAATTGTGGGGAGGAGAAACCCCTTCCTAGTTTAGTGGAGGCGAGAATACTCGTATTTCATGTTATTTGCCACACTATTTATTTAATGGACTGTCTGCTGAACAAAATTAAATATGTTATGATGTATTCCGGGCATAGTTCGGGAAATCATTTATGAGCAATTATTTCCTTTGCTAGATTTTGTCAAATAATTTAAGGGGCATTTCATAATTTGCTTTCTTCATTACCCAATCATCGCCAAATATCATTGCTCCCTGTATTGTCAAAAATCTTGGGAAAATGTGAGTATTATAACTATGTGAGTATTACTAGCAATCAAACTATCTGACCCCTGATCAATCTGGCTTCTGCCCAAATCACCCAACTACAACTGCCTTATTAATAGTTTGCAATGACATCCAAACTGGCATGGAACAAGGAGACCTAACTGGAGCTATTTTCCTTGATTTTGCTAAGACCTTTGACACAGTAGACCATGACATTCTACTGCACAAACTAAAAAGCTAAACTAAAAAAGGTATTGGTTTCGATCATATGTATTATTATTATTGCCATTTATATAGCGTCAACAGATTACGTAGCGCTTTACAATATTATGAGAGGGGGGATTTAACTATAAATAGGACAATTAAAAGAAAACTTACAAGAGCGATAGGTTGAAGAAGGCCCTGCTTAAAGGGACATTCCAGGCACCCAGACCACTTCTGCCCATTGGAGTGGTCTGGGTGCCAACACCCACTACCCTTAACCCTGCAAGTGTAATTATTGCAGTTTTCATAAACTGCAATATTTACCTTAAAGGGTTAAGTCTTCCTCTAGTGGCTGTCTACTAGACAGCCACTAGAGGACACTTCCGTGTTCATAGAAGTGTGTTGTAACGTCGCTGGGCGTCCTCACGTTATGTGAGAACCTCCAGCTAAGCTGAAATCCCCATAGGAAAGCATTGAAAGCATTATTCAATGCTTTCCTATGGGAAGGTCTAATGCGCGTGCGCGGTATTGCCGAGCATGCGCCTTAGGTCTCCCCCGCCGGATGACGTTGGTGGGGGAGGAGCGTGAGCGGGCCCTAACCCAGCGCCGAGGGACATCGGCTCTGGATACAGGTTAGTCACTGAAGGGGTTTTAACCCCTTAAGCAACATGGGATGGGGGGTGGGAGGGAGAGGGGACCTGCAGTGCCAGGAAAACGGTTTGTTTTCCTAGCACTGGAGTGTCCCTTTAAACGAGCTTACAGTCTATAGGAGGTGGGGTATAAAACACATTAGGACAGGAAATAGCAATCAAATAAGGTGGGAGTGAAGCAGAGCTGGAGGAGAGAGTAAAGTGCTGCCCTTTAGGAGAGAGCAAGAGACAGGAAATTACTAGAGCATGGACAAGCTCCTTGGTAGCATCTTGCGTAAGAAAGGGGCAGATGTGGGCTATGTTTTTAAGATGGAATCTACAGGATTTGGGAACATACTGGATGTGGGGCTCAAAGGTGAGGCCAGAATCAAGTATGACGCCAAGACAGCGAGCTTGCAAGGATGGACTTATGTGGATACCACTAATTTGAAGGGAGAGCTAAAGAAGAGGACCAGTATTAGGAGTAGGAAAGACAAGGAGCTCAGTTTTAGACAGACTGAGTTTCAGAAATCGGGAGGACATTCAGTCAGAGACGGAAGAAAGCCAAGCAGTAACAGGTTGCAGGACGGCAGGGGAGAGGTTCGTGGAGGAGAGATATATCTGGGTGTCATCAGTGTACAGGTGGTAGTGGATTCCAAATGAGGTAATAAGTTTGCTAAGAGAAGCAGTATAAAGAGAAAATATAAGGGGACCAAGGATAGAGCCTTGGGGGACTCCAACCGAGACAGGACGAGGGAAGGAGGTATCATTAGAAAAGGAGACACTGAATGATCGTTGGGAGAGATAAGAGGAAAACCACGAGTGGACAGAGTCACAGAGACCGATTTAAATTGATTGAAGAGTTTTTCAGAAGGAGAGCGTGATCAACGGTATCAAAGGCAGTAGAGAGGTCAAGAAGAAATAGTATGGTATGGAGTAGTGGCCTTTGGATTTAGCTGCGATTAGGTCGTTAGTAACTTTGATAAGAGCAGTCTCAGTAAAGTGGAGAGGGCGGAAACCAGATTGAAGGAAAGAGTTGGAACTGAGGAAGTGAGACATATGGGTAAAGACAAGTCTTTGAGAAAAAAGGAAGCAGGGAAATGGGACGATAGTTTGAGGGGGAGGATGGGTCGAGAGATGCTTTTTTCAGGATAGGTACTACAGTGGCATGTTTAAGGTCAGCAGGGACAATGACAGAAGAGAGAGAGCAGTTGAATATGAATGTTAAGCAAGGAACAAGACAAGGGGAGAGAGATCTGATGAGGTGAGATGGAACAGGATCTATCCCACATGCAGAGATAGGCATAAGGCTATCCTAGCTATAAGATAAGGCCAGGGACTTTTGAAAGTATTTAGAAAATTGGGCAGACTAGATGGGCCGAATGGTTCTTATCTGCCGTCACATTCTATGTTTCTATAGATCGAGCGGGCAAGTGGTGGGGCGAGAGGAAAGAAGAAGCGCAGCCACCTTTTGTTCTGTAGCCGGGGAGAAAGTCTGAAGGGTAGGAAAGGCATGATCTATGTGGGGTTGAGAAAGAGAACGGCAAGGTGGGGAGAATTCTTTCCTTAGCTGTACAATCTTGTCGGTAAAGTAGCATGCAAAGCTATCGGCTGTAAGGTTAGTTTGGGGGGTGACCACAGCAGGGCATAGAAGAGAGTTAAAAAGAGACGCCTGGGATTGCGGGAGCATGAACTAATGAGAGAGGAAAAGTTAGACTGTTTGGCGAGGGCAAGGGCTGCGGTATATGAACACAATATGAATCTATAATGGAGATAGTCTGCCTGGGTGTGAGACTTCCTCCAGGAGCATTCAGCACAACGGGAGCATCTTTGCAGGTAGCGTGTTGATTTAGTATGCCACGGTTGGGAGCGTGTCCTCCTCGAGGTGCATGTTTGGAGCGGGGCTGCAGCGTTCAAGGCAGAGGTGAGAGTAGTGTTATATGTGGAGATGGCCGGTGAGGGACAGTAGAGGGAAGGGATGGAAAGCAGTTGTGAATCAATATCAGGAATGGAGTGTTGCAGATATTAGATACTGGACATGCATAAGAGAAAATGAGGTCAAGGGTATTGCCAGCTACATGGGTGGGAGAATTAGCCCACTACGATAGCCCGAGATAGAAAGTAATTGAAAGTAGTTTAGGGGCTGCTGAGGCCAAAGGTGGGTTAATGGGAATATTGAAGTCCCTTCCCTACATTATTGTTTACTTTTCTCCCCTTGATGTGCTCTATTCTTTAGGAGTCCCACCCCGATAGACACTTATTTATTTGTTACATCTGTTAATTTTTTTCCCACTAGTTGTTAGTGTTTCTTTTCCTCTTACTTTATTTGCCTACGTAAGCCGTTCACTCTCATTTTCTATTTCGGCTTGCTTGGTCGTTTTTTATTTGTTTGATTTATTATTTGGTTTCTATTCTCCTTTTTTCATATTATCTGATGGTTTTATTAGCCTGGTGCAGGCTAGCATACTATGAATAACTACGTGATGCATACTCTAGAATTAATTTTATATTATATTTATTAAAGGTTATGTTTTAGTATCTATTTATCTGCCTCCGATCCTTCGTTCCTCTCCGTTCCAATATTTCTATTAATACTAGGGGTTGACCCCCACTTCATTTAAGCAACCTGACACACTCTCCCTGGCTATACAAATTCTGTATCATTATTGACAAGTAAAGCATAATTTGTTGCTCTCTATCTGTGTGTATCTATTAACCGATCCCAGTTCGTAAAGTGATTCAACAAGAAGTGTGTTGTCTTGTCTCTTTCTGAGGTCTTTAAATTCATGCATGTGTATGCTGATCCATACTGAAGTGTATTGTCAGTTATAGAAGCTAGTTAGTATATTCTGTAACAGCCGGATCATACAACCACAGTATATTCTGGGTTGCCAGTGAGTCCGCTACCAAGCAAATGTAACCTTTAGGCTTAGTTGAACAGTTAGGCAAAGAAACCCACGGACAATAGCAGGCCTGAACTGGTATACCTTTAGTGCCAGAGATGCCAGTATCGTCGCAGTGTGGCTTTAAGTCTTGGAGTGCCTCTCAGTTTTCTCTGACATCTTTGACTTACTGTAATATTCTTTTCATTCTATTTCACATTTTGTTCTATAAATATATCAATTTGTTTGCAATCTGAAACAAGAATCCCTATTTTCATGTGATTTCAACTTCTAGAGCATATAACATATCAATGCAAAAAATAGCATCAAGATGGTAAATTTCCTTTTAAAAATAAACGATGCTAAATATAAGCTCACAGTCCTTAATTCTGTAATTAAACAAACTGGCTATACCACCATGTTTTAATGTTTTAATTATTTAACCATTTATACAAACAGACCAAAAAAAAGTCTTGGATGCTAATAATGAGTCATTTTTGTTTTTCTACTATTTCACTCCTGGGAACATAATCAATACTATTGATAGGCTTTCTGTTAACACAAACAGTAAATCTATAGTTAGCAGATTGCGTTAATTTAAATGTCCATAGCAATTTTATTTCCTTGATTGTAAAATCGATATCTTCCTCATCTTGTTGGTCATGAAATTCATATTGATCATGGCTTTTATTGTCATCTGTCCACCGGTAACAATTATATACAACATTAGTCTGGCCTTCCATTCGTCTACTGTTGTTACTTTATCTGAAACATGAAAACCCATAGCTTAATACCTCAGTGGAATATCTCAACCTGCATTATCTCCGATACAGCATGAAACACTTTAATCCACCAGAGAAAATAAATGTGACTTTTTTAAAGGATAGCCTTTATGATTAATGATTAGATAATTGTTTATATATACAAAATGGTGGGTGAGCACATAAGGATTAGGCACCGTAGGGAAAGTGGTGGATAACTCAGTGTCCCTATGATAAACCCATACTCTGCATTTGGCAAATCGACTGGACATGAGGGGTGAAGGAGAGGTCAGCGTAAAAAAAAACACCAAGGCAGCAAGCCTGCGAGGTAGAAGGGTTGACTTGCAGGGAGACAGACACGGGAGTAGCAACACTGGAGGGAGGAAAGACCAGAAGTTCTGTTTTGGACAGGTTGAGTTTAAGGAAGTGAGCAGCCATCCACTTGGAAATCGCAAAGAGGCAGTCAGAGACACTGGTCAAGGTGGGCAAAAAGAGATCAGAAGAGGACTGGTAGATTTGTGTGTCATCTGCATATAAATGATAATGGAAGTCAAAGGAAGGCAAGTGAGATTTGACATGGGTAAAAGGAGAGTTTGGAGTTTGGTGGAGAAATGCTGGAGATCAAGGTTTCTGAGAGATTGTAGAGTTGAGGGTGGTGAAATTTGGGTACGGGGTATGCCGATATCACAGGTCAGCAGATGGTGGTCAGATAAAGGAAATGGAACAATGGATAGATTAGAGGTGGTACAGAGAAGATTAGGTCAAGAGTGTTTCCTGCTGTATGAGTTGCTGAAGTAGACCACTGTGTGAGGCCGAATGAGGAGGTTACAGAGCGCAGACGGGAGGCATCAGGCATCTTAAAGGAGTGGGCTTAAATATGCGGACAGTGTGAACTTCAAAGGAAGTAAAGGATAGGGAGGACAGGGAGGATAGGTTGAAAGGTACATTGAGGGGAGAGAAGGATGCCTACACCGCCGCCTCTACAGTTGAGTCTGGGAGTGTGGGAGAATTGTAGTCCACCGAAACATAAAGAAGCTGGAGTGGCGGTATCAGAGAGGGACAGCCAGATCTCAGTGAGTGCTAGTAATGTGAGGGCTGTTGATTTAATATTACTACAGATGGAACGGGCGTTCCAGAGTGCACACTGAATGTTGGTAGAGGAGCAACTCTCCTGTAGTCTGCACTGGTTTGCGACTCCTATTACGGCCCAGTTTCCACCTGCCTTTGAACCGGTTGCAAGTATCCCGGTCCCCCCCTTGTACAGCTCCACAGACTTCTACCTCCGGTGGTTGATCCAAGTGCCGGCGAGGCATCACAGACAAATACTCAAGATGGCAGCTGTCAACATGGAGTCAGAGATTTTCACATGGGGATTCTCTGCTCCATGCTTTTGATGCCATCTGTGCAGAATTCTGGGATAATTGCGACCAAAGGGCTTCAAAGCACCAGGGTCCTCAGCACCCCAACCCAGATTGCCAAGTAATTCCCACAATGAAGAATCTCTGCAACTCACCTGGGCCGCATGGAGAACTACTGCGACCCTCAAGCTGTCCCCTATGACACATTATTGGATGCTGCCGTGGTCTATGGATCTGAGTGTATTGAAAGGTCAAGAGGGCTGACTCTACAATTGAGGCAAAGCTCACCAAAGGCAGCAACTTGAGGCACTTACCCGCCCAAGCCTGCTAGTGGAGTCCTGGCCTCGACTCCAGTGGTTTTATATTTGTATGTGCTGTTTTTCTCTATTTTATTATTTAAAAATTGTGCAGGTCTCTAATTTTATGAATAATGTTCTAATGTATCATTCTACCTAACCTATAAGAGCATATATGCCACTATTTGTGACTGCATCACTGCACAACAAAAATAAAATGTTTTTTTTTTTTTTCTCAAACTTCTGACAAACACAGGCTAATAAAAATAGATTACCCTTGTCCTTATGTCAAAGATATAATGCACAGGGGATTGTGTTTGACCTATATAGTAGTTGTCAGTTTGATCCACTAGACCAGCCATGTGTAAAAATGGAATTGTAAGGTGGCTGAGTAAAAATAAATAAAACGAAAAAAAAACAATGTCTGCAATAGATTCACTCGACTATTTTACAGTAAATAATAGTAAGCACTATTAATAAATATATTATGATTACCGTATATACTCGAGTATAAGCCGAGTTTTTCAGCACATTTTTTGTGCTGAAAAACCCCAACTCGGCTTATACTTGAGTCATAGTCTGTATTATGGCAATTTGCCGCGGCTCTCGCGAGACTTACACTGGGAGCTGACAGAGGGAGCTGCACAGACCGCGCGGAGGAGGAGAGAGCTGACAGGAGCTGCAGGACAGGTAAGTACAGCTCTGCCAGCCCCCCCTTTCCCCCACTGAACTACCAATGCTGGACCACCAGGGAAGGAGCCCCCCTCCCTGCCATATATCAAGCAGGGAGGGGGGACGAAAAAAAACATATAATTAAAAAAATATATAATAATAATAAATAATAATACAAAAAAAAATAATAATATAAAAAAAATTAAAAAAATAATAATTAAATAATAAATAATAATATAAAAAAATAATAATATAAAAAAATAATAATAATAATAATTAATAATATATTAAATGCCCACCCCCACCAACACATACACAAACACACACTGCATCACACACACTGCATCACACACACTGCACTCACACACACTGCACTCACACACACTGCATTCATACACACACTGCACTCACACACACTGCACTCACACACACTGCACTCACACACACTGCACTCATACACACACTGCACTCATACACACACTGCACTCATACACACACTGCACTCACACACACTGCATTCATACACACACTGCATTCATACACACACTGCACTCATACACACACTGCACTCATACACACTGCACTCATACACACTGCACTCATACACACACACACTGCATTCATTATATACACACACTGGAAATAAATATTCAATTAATATATACGCACACACACTGCACTCATACACACACACACACTGCACTCATACACGCACTGCACTCATACACGCACTGCACTCATACACGCACTGCACTGATACGCACACACTGCATTCATTATATACACACACTGTAAATAAATATTCAATTAATATAATTTTTTTAGGATCTAATTTTATTTAGAAATTTACCAGTAGCTGCTGCATTTCCCACCCTAGTCTTATACTCGAGTCAATAAGTTTTCCCAATTTTTTGGGGTAAAATTAGGGGCCTCGGCTTATATTCGGGTCGGCTTATACTCGAGAATATACGGTACTATAATTAAAAGGGCAGTACATTTGCTTAGGGACAATTCACTATCTGCAAAAAAAAACGTTTGCCCTCTGACAAAGAAATGATCAGTCTATAATTTTAATTGTAGGTGTATTTTAACAGTGAGAGACAGAATAACAAAAAATGTTTTTCCAGAAAAACGCATTTTTAAAAAAGTTATAAATTGATTTGCATGTTAATAGAAACATAGAAACATAGAATGTGACGGCAGATAAGAACCCTTTGGCCCATCTAGTCTGCCAAATGTTCTAAATACTTTCATTAGTCCCTGGTAAATGAGTGATATAAGTATTTGATCCCCTATCAATCAGCAAGCTTTCTGGCTTCCAGGTGTCTTTTATACAGGTAACGAGCTCAGGGCCGGACTGGCCCACCGGGATACCGGGAAATTTCCCGGTGGGCCGTGGCACCTGGGGGCTGCTCTGGCAATGTATGTGCCACCGGGTGGCCGGTCCGGTGGCACATACTCTGAGGGGGCCGGGCCGGCCGGCGGCCGCATTGCACGCTGGAGCCGCCGGACCGGGTGGCAGCCTCGCCGGTCCGGCGGCACTTCTAATGCTGGGGGCTGAGCCTGAAGGAGGAGGGAGGAGCATGTCTCTGTACCATGCTCCCTCGCGGTTCCTGTGCTGTGAATTGTGGGAACCGCGAGGGAGCATGGTACAGAGACATGCTCCTCCCTCCTCCTTCAGGCTCAGCCCCCAGTATTAGAAGTGCCGCCGGACCGGCGAGGCTGTAGCGTGGAACGCGCTGCCCCCCCCGACTCCTCTCAGGTAGGGGGGTGGGGGTGCAAGAAAGAGACAGAGGGGGAGGGAGAATGAGGGGGAGGGAGAATGAGGGGGAGGGAGAATGGGGGGGGGTGCAAGAAAGAGACAGAAGGGGAGGGAGAATGGGGGGGTGCAAGAAAGAGACAGAGGGGGGGAGAATGGTGGGGTGCAAGAAAGAGACAGAAGGGGAGGGAGAATGGGTGGGGGGGTGCAAGAAAGAGACAAAGGGGGGAGGGAGAATGGTGGGGTGCAAGAAGGAGACAGAAGGGGAGGGAGAATGGTGGGGGGGTGCAAGAAAGAGACAGAGGGGGAGGGAGAATGGGGGGGTGCAAGAAAGAGACAGAAGGAATGGGAGAATGGGGGTGTGCAAGAAAGAGACAGGGGGAGGGAGAATGGGGGGGTGCAAGAAAGAGACAGAGGGGGAGGGAGAATGGGTGGTGGGGGGTGCAAGAAAGAGACAGAGGGGGAGGGAGAATGAGGGGGAGGGAGAATGGGGGGGGTGCAAGAAAGAGACAGAAGGGGAGGGAGAATGGGGGGGTGCAAGAAAGAGACAGAGGGGGAGGGAGAATGGTGGGGTGCAAGAAAGAGACAGAAGGGGAGGGAGAATGGGTGGGGGTGCAAGAAAGAGACAGAGGGGGAGGGAGAATGGGGGGGGTGCAAGAAAGAGACAGAGGGGGAGGGAGAATGGTGGGGTGCAAGAAAGAGACAGAAGGGGAGGGAGAATGGGTGGGGGGTGCAAGAAAGAGACAGCGGGGGAGGGAGAATGGGGGGGTGCAAGAAAGAGACAGAGGGGGAGGGAGAATGGGGGGTGCAAGAAAGAGACAGAGGGGGAGGGAGAATGGGGGGATGCAAGAAAGAGACAGAAGGGGAGGGAGAATGGGGGGGTGCAAGAAAGAGACAGGGGGGGAGGGAGAATGGGGGGGTGCAAGAAAGAGACAGAAGGGGAGGGAGAATGGGTGGGGGATGCAAGAAAGAGACAAAGGGGAGGGAGAATGGGTGGGGGTGCAAGAAAGAGACAGAGGGGGAGGGAGAATGTGGGGTGCAAGAAAGAGACATGGGGGGAGGGAGAATGGGTGGGGGGTGCAATAAAGAGACAAAGGGGAGGGAGAATGGGGGGGTGCAAGAAAGAGACAGAGGGGGAGGGAGAATGGGGGGTGCAAGAAAGAGACAGAGGGGGAGGGAGAATGGGTGGGGGTGCAAGAAAGAGACAGAGGGGGAGGGAGAATGGGTGGTGGGGGGGTGCAAGAAAGAGACAGAGGGGGAGGGAGAATGCTGGGGTGCAAGAAAGAGACAGAGGGGGAGGGAGAATGGGGGGTGCAAGAAAGAGACAGAGGGGGAGGGAGAATGGGTGGGGGTGCAAGAAAGAGACAGAGGGGGAGGGAGAATGGGTGGTGGGGGGGTGCAAGAAAGAGACAGAGGGGGAGGGAGAATGCTGGGGTGCAAGAAAGAGACAGAGGGGGAGGGAGAATGGGGGGTGCAAGAAAGAGACAGAGGGGGAGGGAGAATGGGGGGGTGCAAGAAAGAGACAGAGGGGGAGGGAGAATGGGGGGGGTGCAAGAAAGAGACAGAAGGGGAGGGAGAATGGGGGGGTGCAAGAAAGAGACAGAAGGAATGGGAGAATGGGGGGGTGCAAGAAAGAGACAGAGGGGGAGGGAGAATGGGGGCGTGCAAGAAAGAGACAGAAGGGGAGGGAGAATGGGGGGGTGCAAGAAAGAGACAGAAGGAATGGGAGAATGGGGGGGTGCAAGAAAGAGACAGAGGGGGAGGGAGAATGGGGCGTGCAAGAAAGAGACAGAGGGGGAGGGAGAATGGGGGGGTGCAAGAAAGAGACAGAGGGGGAGGGAGAATGGGGGGGTGCAAGAAAGAGACAGAAGGGGAGGGAGAATAGGGGGGTGCAAGAAAGAGACAGAAGGAATGGGAGAATGGGGGGGTGCAAGAAAGAGACAGAGGGGGAAGGGAGAATGGGGGGGTGCAAGAAAGAGACAGAAGGGGAGGGAGAATGGGTGGGGGATGCAAGAAAGAGACAAAGGGGAGGGAGAATGGGTGGGGGTGCAAGAAAGAGACAGAGGGGAGGGAGAATGGGGGGTGCAAGAAAGAGACAGAGGGGGAGGGAGAATGGGTGGGGGGTGCAAGAAAGAGACAGAGGGGGAGGGAGAATGGGTGGTGGGGGGTGCAAGAAAGAGACAGAGGGGGAGGGAGAATGGTGGGGTGCAAGAAAGAGACAGAAGGGGAGGGAGAATGGGTGGGGGTGCAAGAAAGAGAAAGAGGGGGAGGGAGAATGGGGGGGTGCAAGAAAGAGACAGAGGGGGAGGGAGAATGGGGGGATGCAAGAAAGAGACAGAAGGGGAGGGAGAATGGGTGGGGGTGCAAGAAAGAGACAGAAGGATTGGGAGAATGGGGGGTGCAAGAAAGAGACAGGGGGGGAGGGAGAATGGGGGGGGTGCAAGAAAGAGACAGAAGGGGAGAGAGAATGGGTGGGGGATGCAAGAAAGAGACAAAGGGGAGGGAGAATGGGTGGGGGTGCAAGAAAGAGACAGAGGGGGAGGGAGAATGGGGGGTGCAAGAAAGAGACAGAGGGGGAGGGAGAATGGGTGGGGGGTGCAAGAAAGAGACAGAAGGGGAGGGAGAATGGGGGGGTGCAAGAAAGAGACAGGGGGGAGGGAGAATGGGGGGGGTGCAAGAAAGAGACAGAAGGGGAGGGAGAATGGGTGGGGGTGCAAGAAAGAAACAGAGGGGGAGGGAGAATGGGGGGTGCAAGAAAGAGACAGAGGGGGAGGGAGAATGGGTGGGGGGTGCAAGAAAGAGACAAAGGGGAGGGAGAATGGGGGGGTGCAAGAAAGAGACAGAGGGGGAGGGAGAATGGGGGGGTGCAAGAAAGAGACAGAGGGGGAGGGAGAATGGGTGGGGGGTGCAAGAAAGAGACAGAGGGGGAGGGAGAATGGGTGGTGGGGGGGTGCAAGAAAGAGACAGAGGGGGAGGGAGAATGCTGGGGTGCAAGAAAGAGACAGAGGGGGAGGGAGAATGGGGGGGTGCAAGAAAGAGACAGAGGGGGAGGGAGAATGGGGGGTGCAAGAAAGAGACAGAAGGGGAGGGAGAATGGGGGGGTGCAAGAAAGAGACAGAAGGAATGGGAGAATGGGGGGGTGCAAGAAAGAGACAGAGGGGGAGGGAGAATGGGGGGGTGCAAGAAAGAGACAGAAGGGGAGGGAGAATGGGGGGGTGCAAGAAAGAGACAGAAGGAATGGGAGAATGGGGGGGTGCAAGAAAGAGACAGAGGGGGGAGGGAGAATGGGGGGGTGCAAGAAAGAGACAGAAGGGGAGGGAGAATGGGTGGGGGATGCAAGAAAGAGACAAAGGGGAGGGAGAATGGGTGGGGGTGCAAGAAAGAGACAGAGGGGAGGGAGAATGGGGGGTGCAAGAAAGAGACAGAGGGGGAGGGAGAATGGGTGGGGGGTGCAAGAAAGAGACTGAGGGGAGGGAGAATGGGTGGTGGGGGGTGCAAGAAAGAGACAGAGGGGGAGGGAGAATGGTGGGGTGCAAGAAAGAGACAGAAGGGGAGGGAGAATGGGTGGGGGGTGCAAGAAAGAGACAGAGGGGGAGGGAGAATGGGGGGTGCAAGAAAGAGACAGAAGGGGAGGGAGAATGGGGGGGGTGCAAGAAAGAGACAGAAGGAATGGGAGAATGGGGGGGTGCAAGAAAGAGACAGGGGGAGGGAGAATGGGGGGTGCAAGAAAGAGACAGAAGGGGAGAGAGAATGGGTGGGGGATGCAAGAAAGAGACAAAGGGGAGGGAGAATGGGTGGGGGTGCAAGAAAGAGACAGAGGGGGAGGGAGAATGGGGGGTGCAAGAAAGAGACAGAGGGGGAGGGAGAATGGGTGGGGGGTGCAAGAAAGAGACAGAGGGGGAGGGAGAATGGGTGGTGGGGGGTGCAAGAAAGAGACAGAGGGGGAGGGAGAATGGGTGGTGGGGGGTGCAAGAAAGAGACAGAGGGGGAGGGAGAATGCTGGGGTGCAAGAAAGAGACAGAGGGGGAGGGAGAATGGGGGGGTGCAAGAAAGAGACAGAGGGGGAGGGAGAATGGGGGGTGCAAGAAAGAGACAGAGGGGGAGGGAGAATGGGGGCGTGCAAGAAAGAGACAGAAGGGGAGGGAGAATGGGGGGGTGCAAGAAAGAGACAGAAGGAATGGGAGAATGGGGGGGTGCAAGAAAGAGACAGAAGGAATGGGAGAATGGGGGGTGCAAGAAAGAGACAGAGGGGGAGGGAGAATGGGGGGGTGCAAGAAAGAGACAGAAGGGGAGGGAGAATGGGGGGTGCAAGAAAGAGACAGACGGGGAGGGAGAATGGGGGGGTGCAAGAAAGAGACAGAAGGAATGGGAGAATGGGGGGTGCAAGAAAGAGACAGAGGGGGAGGGAGAATGGGGGGGTGCAAGAAAGAGACAGAAGGGGAGGGAGAATGGGTGGGGGATGCAAGAAAGAGACAAAGGGGAGGGAGAATGGGTGGGGGTGCAAGAAAGAGACAGAGGGGGAGGGAGAATGGGGGGTGCAATAAAGAGACAGAGGGGGAGGGAGAATGGGTGGGGGGTGCAAGAAAGAGACTGAGGGGAGGGAGAATGGGTGGTGGGGGGTGCAAGAAAGAGACAGAGGGGGAGGGTGCAAGAAAGAGACAGAGGGGGAGAGAGAATGGGTGGGGGGTGCAAGAAAGAGACAGAGGGGGAGGGAGAGTGCCACAGGGAAAGGAGGGAGAATAGAGAGACAGAGGGGGGAGAATAGAGAGACAGAGGGGGAGGGAGAGTGCCACAGGGAAAGGAGGGAGAAAGAGGCAGAGGGGGGAGAATAGAGAGACAGGGGAAGAGATATATGGGGGAGAGAGAGAGAGACACATGGAAAGGGGGGAGAGAGAGAGAGGGGAAGAGATATGTGGGGGGAGAGACAGATGGGAAGAGATGTGTGGGGGAGAGAGAGAGAGACACATGGAAAGGGGGGAGAGAGACAGAGGGGAAGAGATATGTGGGGGAGAGAGAGGGAAAGGGGGGAAAGAGACAGGGGAAGAGAGATGTGGGGGAGAGAGACACAGGGAAAGGGAGGAGAAAGAGACAGAGGTGAAGAGAGATGTGGGGGAGAGAGAGACACAGGGAAAGGGGGGGAGACAGAGACAGAGGGGAAGAGAGAGACAGGGAGAAAGGAGAGAGACACACAAGGGGAGGGGGAAGAGAGAAACAGAGGAAGAAAGGAGAGACACACACAAGGGGAGGGGGAGAAAGGCAGAGGGGGAAGAGAGAGACTGGGAAGGAGAGGGGAGACTCCTCTCCCCCCCCCCCCAACGAGGCTCTCCCCTGGCGGTCGCAGTGTTGAGAGTGAGCTCTAGCCCCATAGACACACTACCCCCACACACACACCATACACATGCACACATTGCCCCCCACACACATTCACAGCCCCCCACACACACATTTCCCCACACACCCTACGCATTCACACACTACACCCCCCCCCCCACACACACACACACACATACACTGAACCTTTCACACACACACACTGCACCCCTCACACATTGCACCACTGCTCCTATACCCTACTACAGCCCCATATCCAAGCAGACCCCAGGTAAGTTGTCAAACTGTTCTTAACCCCTTAAGGACCAAACTTCTGGAATAAAATGGAATCATGACATGTCACACATGTCATGTGTCCTTAAGGGGTTTTAAACGGTTTGACTTCTTAATCTGTGAAGGGGTCCCGGCACTCCTTGCACCATAACCACTACACAGAGCAGTACTGGTTATTGTGCATGGATTTTTTATTTAAATAATCTACAATTGCCCCTCCCGGGATCAGGCTCTGGATCCTCCAATGGTATATGACATGTATATTAATGTGTGTATTAGTTATATACATATATATATACATACATACATACATACATATATACACATACATATATACATATACACACACATATATATATATATATATATATATATATATATATATATATAAAATTATGCCTTTTATATTTACACATATATTAATGTACATTTATAGAATACACAGAGAAATGTCATTGATATGTACCATATGTAATGAGCAGATATTGGCCGAGTCTTGTTGCTAGGTGCATACTCCAGCACAATAACATATTTAAAGTGAAGCGCGCACCCACAGGACTTCAATATAAATAAGATAACGTCAATTTTTTTACAGTTGTGCCGTACATACACTCACTATTTCAGTCCCATTACCAAGCTTTCCTTAATATGTCAAGGTAGTTGGACTGAAACATTGATTACATGCACGTCTGCTTAAAATAAATCAGCACTTTTGTTTATTTTGAAGCCTATGAGTGCTTTTCTTTACGTTGGAGTAATAGTTTTTAATTTTAAGTTCTCTTTTCTAACTCTGTATCTGCACACTATGCTGGCGCGACGCATTATGGGGCTGGTAAATATTTTTTTCCAGGGCTGCTTTTAATTCCCAGTCCGGCCCTGAACGAGCTGAGATTAGGAGCACTCTCTTAAAGGGAGCTTGGGCTTCCTTGGACCTTCCAACAAGACCATGATCCCAAGCATTATTTAAATTTCACCAAGGCTTGGTTGCAGGAGAAGTCCTGGAAAATTCTACAGTGGCCATCACAGTCACCTGACTTGAACCCCAAAGAAAATCTCTACTGGGATTTGAAGAAGGTGGTTGCAGCATGCAAATCCAAGAATATTACTGAACTGGAGTAAATTGCCCGTAATCAATGGGCTAAGATTCCTCAGGAACACTGCCAGAAGCTGGTATCTGCCTATGCATCTCATTTGCAGCAGGTCATAACAGCAAAAGGGTTCTCTACTAAGTACTAAATATGCTTGACCTGAAGGGGTTGAATAATTTTGAGATTGGAGAAATCATTATAAGTTGCATTTTCAGTTGAATTTGGGGAGACCATTTGAAGCATTCATTGAGTTGAACTATTTAAATTGCTTTTTTTTTAATGTTAATTTTTTTGTTCATTACAAACAGCTGAAAGTCTGTACATTTTAACAAGAGACCTGATTTTTAATAGCGGTTAAATAATGTTGCTTACCTGGCCCTGGAACCACTACTGGCCCAAATCAGACAAAGAGAGGGTATCCAGGGAATTGAGCTACATGGCAGGGAAATTAAAATCAGTGCATTTGCAGATGACATCCTACTCTGTGTTACCAAACCAGAGCAGTCGCTCCCACTTATCTTAGACCTCATAAGGGAATACGGGACGTTGTCCTACTACTCCCTTAATGCCAGTAAAACACAGGCACTGGGAGTGCGGCTCAGCCACCAAACACTCACCACACTCAAAAAAGACCATAATTTTGAATGGAGAACAGATACAATAAAATATTTAGGACTGACCTTCACAAAAAACCCTACAGAAACATTTCCGGCTAACTATGTCAGGGTGTGGGGGGACTGCCGCCAACTAATGAAAAAATGGAGCACCCTGTTTCTGACCTGGACCGAGAGAGTAGCAACCGTCAAGATGTCTATACTCCCTAGGCTTCAATACTTGTTTCGAAACTTACCAATTCAGGTACCCATGTCCTACCTAAGAGACACGCAAAAAGACGTCAACAGATTTGTATGGGGGGGCCAAAAAGCCCGAGTGCAGGGAACATTGCTACGAACACCGGTGAGACAGGGCGGCCTTGCCTTACCGGACATCAAGTCATACTACCAAGCAGCACTATTGGCGGCAGTCCTTCCCCACTTTGCAAACACGGTGTTACCGCAATGGGTGCAAATGGAAAAACAAGCCATAATGCCCTTTGATGTACCCACCATACTGTGGCTTCCTAAAAAATTTAGACCGGCGATTCCACAGATGCCATCGCAGCTGAAAATAGCAGTCAAGGCCTGGGACAAACTTAGACATAAGCTAGTAACCCATACCCCCCTGTCACCAGCCACCCCGCTCAATACTATCACATACTGCATCCCAACCTTTAATGCCAAGCCATGGATAGCTAACGGGGTCACACACCTACACCAACTAATCGCGCATAATAAACTAAAAACTTTTCCAGATCTACAGGACGAATTCCATATACCAGTGGCCTCCCAATTCTCTCACATGCAATTAAGCTCATTCATGCATAAACACGCAGAGAAAACTCCCATCCAGGGCGAACACCCTCTCGGTATGACAAAATGGGAACAGACGACCATTAGTGGGTCATGGGCACCAACATTTAAGCCACTATCTTGGTGTTATCAACTTATCCAACCCACACAACACTTTGCAGATTCCAACCCAGCCAAGCACTGGGCAAAAGACCTACAGTGTCACATAAGTAAAGACCATTGGGAGCGTGCTATAGTGACGGCCAAAAAACTAATTAAGTCAGAAACCTTACTGGAGCAATATAGGAAGACCCTATATAGGTGGTACATGGTACCCGTTCGCTTACATCAGCTGTACCCAGGTTCATCTCCGGAGTGCTGGAGGTGTGGAAAGGGTGAGGGTACGGTACTTCACATCTGGTGGCAATGCGAACGAGTTACCAGCTTCTGGCGAGACATAAACCGCCTGATCCGAGACACTACGCGCACTAAGCTTCCCTTCCAACCCAGGACGAGCCTTCTACTACACATGCCAACCAATACACCTAAAGAGGTACAGAAACTAACCTTCCACATTCTTTTAACAGCCCAGAGCAGTGGCGTACACAAGACCCATGGGGCCCCGGTGCAAAAATTGATCCGTGGGCCCCCCCCCCCCCCCACTCTGCGCGGGCCGGGGCAGCAACACATGGCGGCGGGCACCTGGTCGCAGGGGTTGCGACCGCGGTATGTACGCCACTGCATGCAGATGCACACACACTTAAAGGACCACTACAGACACCCAGATCACATCAGCTCAATGAAGTGGTCTGGGTGTCAGGTCCCTCTAGTTTTAACCCTGCAGCTGAAAGCATAGCAGTTTCAGAGAAACTGTTATGTTTCACTGAGGGTTAATCCAGCCTCTAGTGGCTGTCTCACTGACAGCCGCTAGAGGCGCTTGCGCCATTTTAAGACACTGAACGTCCATAGGAAAGCATTGAGTAATGCTTTCCTATGGGCGGTTTGAATGCGTGCGCGGCTCTTGCCGTGCATGCGCATTCGGAGCTGAGAGGCGGAGGGATCCCCAGCGCCATGGGAGTCCGGCGCTGGAGAAAGGTAAGTGCTGAAGACACACACACACACACTCTCACGAACAAATGCATACACACTAGCTAACAGACACACACATTTACTGACAAAGACACACTCAGCAGCAGACATACATACACACTCACTTACAAAACATACACTCTCACTGACAAACACACACTCACTAACAGACATCAAACAGACTCACTAACACACACACACACAAACACACTCAGTAACAGACACACAGTAACACACTCACTGACACTCACTAGCAGACACACACTCTAACACAAACACCAACACTCACACTAACACACACACACTAACGCTCACACACACTAACACACACACACTAACGCTCACACACACTAACACACACACACTAACGCTCACACACACTAACACACACACGCTCACACACACACTAACACACACACACACTAACACTCACTCACACACACACACTAACACTCACTCACACACACACTAACACACACACACACACTAACACACACACACACACACTAACACACACACACACACACACACACTAACACTCACTCACACACACACACACACACACACTAACACTCACTCACACACACACACTAACACACACACTAACACACACACACACTAACACTCACACACACTAACACTCACACACTAACACACACACACTAACACTCACACTAACACACTCACACACACACACACTTACACTTACACATGTTTTTTTTTTAATTTAATCCCCCCAGCCTCCTTACCTTTTGGAGTGCTGAGGGGATTCCCTGGGGTCCAGTGGTGCTGCTGGGCTCCTGGGGGGGGGCGGTCACCCGGCGGGCTGGCTGGTCCTGCGGGCGCGCGAGGGAGCACTCTCCCCTGAGTGCTTCCTCTTCAGCTCCCTTGCGCGCCGCGTACTGATACCGGCGCCGGAAGATGACATCATCTTCCGGCTCCGGTATCAGTGCGGTGCGCGAGGGAGCTGAAGAGGAAGCACTCAGGGGAGAGTGCTCCCTCGCGCACCAGCCGGCCGCCGGGTGTAAGCAGGGCCAGCCTCGGGGGGCCCGGAGGTGGCCGGCTCCTGGGCCCCCCAGGAGAAGAGGCTGGCCCAGAGCGTACATACCGGGTCGCAGGGGCGGCCGGGCCCCCTGCGACCCTGGTATGTACGCCACTGGCCCAGAGGGCAATAGCTAGGCTTTGGAAATCTCAGAGTCCGCCACAAGTGGCAGAGGTCTGCAAAGACATTGATACACAACACCTGTATGAAACCTGCTATAGAGGGATCCTCCCCTTGACAGACACAGCAGCTGAAGCTTGGAGGCTCTGGAAAGCGAGAAGTACGGGAGACCCCCCATGACCAAGCCACTAGACTTGCTAAGCTCCCAGGGTTAATCACCAGATAACGATAGACAAATGGGTACCAAAACAACACGTTAGAGACAACAGATGGAATAGGTAGACTTATGAATATAGGAAAATGTATGTAGGTATATGGCACAACTAGAGATCTCAATATCTGTGAATGTGGAACTTGATGTAAAAAGCTTGGTGTGGACCCCCTCCTCCCCTCCCTATCTTCTTTCTGTACACCCCCCCCCCCCCCCCCCCCCCCCCGCTCCCCGTT
Organism: Pelobates fuscus; assembly: GCF_036172605.1. NCBI lineage: Eukaryota > Metazoa > Chordata > Amphibia > Anura > Pelobatidae > Pelobates > Pelobates fuscus. The sequence continues at coordinate 54,567,361 of NC_086318.1, read as the reverse complement.
TCATGTTTGCATGTTCAGGGCATTGACAAGACGAAAATCAATATACTTTTTTAAATGGAAAACGTATGCTAGAACAATGCGATGTACAGATGTGATGTACACTGGCTTATCTGCAATTTTCCCTATCCCCTTTTCCTTTCTGTACCCCTAATAAAATAAAAAATTGTCAAATTGAAAAAAAGAAAAAATAATGTTGCTTACAAACTGTGTATATATATATATTATTATTTATATTTAAACTCAGGGTAACAGTTAGCATACACACTCATATCACATAATTAATAGCTCTCTTTTCCTAGATTCCACCTTTTCTTTAGATTCTGTATAGAGTATGTATATTTTGAAATCTCAGGTATAAATGCTGCTTAGTTAATCAAGCCCCGTCCACGAGAACATTAAACTAAAGTATGATCTTCAATTCAATATGACCAAGTTCAAATATTTACACCATGCATCACCCGGATTGATTTTCATTTTTGGTTGGAAATTGAGTTGTACATATAAATTCTGTGCTGTTGACATAATATCCATTCTCTCATTTTGCTGTTTACATCCACTATAAATTATACTACAGCAGCTATTAAAGAAAACAATGTGTACACACTGCATGCACCATACTACATTACCGGGTAAGGATCAGAACAACAGAGAATCAATCGTTTTCAGTCCCTCTGAAGTCACTGTTGAGATGCCACAGGGAGATGGTCATAAATTCGCACACAGTGGGAGTTCGCATATCTTGCAAAACAAAACCTTGTTTAGAATACTGGAATGGGGTTCCATGTGATCAGGGATACGGCTTTCTCGCCAAATTATAATTTGACCAAATTCTGGTTATTCTTTTCCAGGAAAGCCATTGGTTATATACCACTCGTATGTTTGTCAAAATAGATTCAGGGAAAGTCCTTCTGTCACTTACCTGAGTCCAGCACGATGTCCCTCGGCGCTGGTTCGGGCCTGCCTCTGCTCAGGCCTGCTTGGTTTTGGTGATGCTGGGTGTCCTCATGCGTAACGACCAGGAAGTCCCTCTGGTAGACAGCGACTAGAGGTGGAGTTTACCCACAAGGGTAATTATTTCAGTTTATTAAAAACTGCAATAATTACCTTTGCAGGCTTAAGGGACCTTGGAATATGAACCCAGACCAAACGGTGTCATGAGCCAACACTTAAAGGGAAACTCCAGTGCCAGGAAAACAATCCGTTTTCCTGGCACTGCAGGTCCCCTCTCCCTCCCACCTCCCATCCCTGGTTGCTGAAGGGGTGAAAACCCCTTCAGTCACTTACCTGAGACCCCCGCCGATGTCCCTTGGCAGTGGTTTCGGGTCGCCCCCGCTCCTCCCTTTCCTTACATCAGCCGGTGGGCAAGACTGATCCCGCCCGCTGGTCGGGGAGACCTAATGCGCATGTGCGATAATGCCGCGCACGTGCATTAGAGCTCTCCATAGGAAAGCATTGAAAATGATTTTCAATGCTTTTCTACAGGGAATTGAGCGACGCTGGAGGTCCTCACACAGAGTGAGGACGTCCAGTGACGCTCAAGCACAGAAAACCTGTGCTAGGGTCACGGAAGTGCCCTCTAGTGGCTGTCTAGTAGACAGCCACTAGAGGAGGAGTAAACCCTGCAAGGTAATTTTTGCAGTTTATAAAAACTGCAATAATTACACTTGCAGGGTTAAGGGTAGTGGGAGTTGGCACCCAGACCACTCCAATGGGCAGAAGTGGTCTGGGTGCCTACAGTGTCCCTTTAATACATAGATTCCACGTAACATGTTCTTAGCATTTGCTCACAGGTAAGGTTTTCATAATCTTAGAGTATCGGCATATACTACTTTGATTTATATTACTGAGCCCTCGCCATGGTGCGTTTACCTGACCTCGGACTTTGGACATGTGAGCTGATATAGCGTTGCAAACCTTTTGAATTGCTGTTCTCTGCATTCCATCAAGGTTGGTTCGATCATTTGTCACTGTGATGTCAATAATAAGTTCAATTAAGATCAGTAATAAATCCAATCTATTTGGATATTCTTATTATAATAATGCATATTGTATAATGCATGGTTCCAGGAACAGAATGCAATTCAGTTTTCAGTTAATTACAATTCAATATTTCATGAACAAGTCCATTGCTATTCAATAAACGTTGAACAAAAATTACTTATAAAGCGGCATGTATGTGATAATTTAAATAGAAATCAGAAAAGAATATCCCTTACTGGTATATCCTTCATAGTGGTCCTCCCAATGCTTATTTAAAGCGGGTCTCGGTCACCTCTTTCATAAAGATAAAATATTTTTTAAATAATCCCATTCACCTTGTTGGAATTATAGGGACTGTTTTATCTTAGTATATTACCTACACGGAACTACCGCCGGCAAGTTTGTAATTTCCTCCGGAGTCACCAGTGACAGCTGTGGGGAAAAAGGCTCTATCTATGGTGGATCCTATGGTCTCACAGAATCCTTCACACACGTGAGACTACAGCAGTGGCGTGGGCTCCTGGCAGATGTAGCTCCTGAAACTGAGATGATCGTCAGGAAGACCATTGCAGCAGCCATGAATGACAAGTTCAGGTAAGTAAAACTCACCTTCCCCTCCACCCCGTAGCTACCGGACACCAAGTGGAGCAGTCATAGTCAGGAGTCAATTGACAGTGATGGAACAGCTTTAAATACCTGACTTGTGATACTTCTAAACAAGACAGTCCAGGATGAAGTTGTTCCATATATTATTAATATATTATAAAGCTAATGCATTTAAAATACATAAAAAAGCAATACATTCAACATATTTAAAAAAATTAATAAGATATTCACATTTGAAGAACCTATATCCACTGAAAATCTCCAAGATTTGCAGCTTCTGCAGTGAGTGTGGCTCAGCCAATCATGATGCTTTGTTACTTTCGGGAACAGTGCTGAACTGATTGCACACTCAGTGCTTTATTGCCACAGGAACGGTTCCTGGGAGTTAAAGCTGTCACCGTCTGGGAACTTTGAAAAATTTGCAAAGACCCCCAATGGTGACATTGCTGCAGTAACGTTTCCAACACAGTCACAATTAGAATTTTATCAAGATTCTATTTTTATGAAATACTCATTTTTCGGGATGTGGGGTGACAGTGCCACTTTAAAGAGTCAGGCAAACAATGACTTCTTCAAACAAAAGTGATGACATCATATAAAGCACTATCGGTGGTGCAATAAGGCAGGTTGCAATGGATGAGCCAATACAGTGGGTTTATGCAGCATTATTATTTAATAAAAATATTACATAATATACATTTAATTTAAAAAAAAAAACAGTATCATTAATGGCAGCCTAACCTACACACTGCACCCAAAACGTGTGGGGGAGCTTGAAATACTTTAGATAGACCAGGGCATCATACACTATTAATAACTAATCTTGGTAACACAGATAAATGTGACATAACTGGGAAATTATGTTCCCAAATCACGAATACCAAGTGTAGCCATTTTTGGCCTATGCACATAATCAACTGTTATGTCATCAGGAGTGATGAATCTCTCTCTCTCTCTCTGCTATGCTGTGTGAAAGGAGACCAGAGACCAAGCGTAAGGGATATTGGAGGCCTAGTCTATGTGTCTACATGAATCGAACGGACTGAAATAGCTTTATAGACAGGTAAGAATTCACAAGGACGTAACTGAAAAAAGCAAGCTAGGTAATCTCAATGTTACCTTGGTATAAGGATCAGTATCCATACAGGCCATGCAATGCAGGACAATATATGAAGGCCAGACCCCAGATTTATTACAGGGAATTCTCTTGTTTTAGAGTAAACATGTGACTCAAATACATGAAAATGTTACATTCTTCCTAAAAATGCTATAATTTTTCAGAAGCTTTTTGACTGAGGGGCTGTGCTCATGGGAAAAACGAATCACAATTACTTTGATCGAAGCACTGCTGTGTAAAGAGTAAGATGTCATCTACTTAGACTTGAGGAAAGGAGATTTTACTTAAACTGGAAAGAAAGGGTTCTTTACAGATGTCAAAGGCTATTAATAAATAATGTGGACGATAATGTCAGCTGGTTGATTCAACGAAAAATCAGATTGCCAACTTCACATGAAGCATTTTTACCCATTTTGTGTCCTATTTGAATTAACAGCAGATATAGGGATATTTGTGAAAGGTTAAATTTAGGGGACTTGAGTCTTGTTTCAATCAATATTCCCATAATGTGTAAAAATCTTGCCATAAGCCAGTACAGTATATCTATCTTGTTAACAGTGTGCAAAAGGGAAGTCAAGGCTTTCAGTTACAATTTAAAGCCGTCTGAGTGCCGGATGCCGGTAATTACAAAAGTAGAAGTGTGCACTGGAGCTTTAAATGCAGGTTATAGCAAGATATGGTAAATTATGTATGCCCTTATGGACATCCTAAAGGATCCAAATCACAATGGTAGACTTGGCAAAGTAGGTAACAGTCTCTGGTAAATATAAAACCAAGCTGCAACTGTTGACAATGTGCAAGGAATCAGGTCATATTTGAAACAATGATGGAAACCAATTGTATTCAAAGCAGGTTATGAAGGTTATGAAAATGCATTAGAAGAACAAGATATTAGTAGTAGGGTACTACTGAGTGCATATAAATATAAGGTCAGGATGTAATTAGAGTGACATTGTGCATTGATTGTCTGAGATCGTCCCTTGCTGTGATATTCACAGTACCCTTCAGCAGGCTCCCCCAGTGGTTACTAGAGGAACTGCGGTGAACCAACATTTTAATAGTTATTCACTGGTGTTCATTACAGTTTTGCTCCTGCAAGATTAGCCTTTTCTTTTATATTTTTATTACTGTACTTGAAATCATGACAATGTCACTAATGTGCCTTGCATAACGAAAGATATTCAAGGTCACAGAAGACATATGTTAACAGCATAGGCACGCACAGCTTATTTCATTAGGGTGTGCAGTGTGAAATTCTTCCCCTATGTTATTTTGTAACATTATATGATGTGGGTATTTATTATAATGTTGAGTGGATATGTGATGTGGTTGTGTGTCTTGTGTAAGTGTATGGTGGCTGTCAGTGTTGTAGTTGTGTGTGAGTCGTGGGTTATTCCTTTCTGTGTTTGATGTATAAGGATGGCTGTGTGTAATGTCATGTGGGTGGCTGAGTGTGAGTAGCTGCGAAGGGTATATGTAGCTGTGTGAGTAGCTATGAGTGATATCACTGTAGTTAATCACTTTTCTTTTTTTTTGTAGTAAAAGTAACTGTTGCCTCCTAACTGTACAAATGTAGGCAACTAACACAGATATTGACTACAAGGCTCCGTGCTCCAGTGGACCAATAGGGGCAATATACATTTAGTGTATCACATAACTGGTAACTTTAGGTGATCACAGCATTAGTCTTAGCACAGTATATTTGTGAATAAACCATATCTTCAGTGTCACAATTACATCTCAGGAACTTGTAGACACAGGTGTGTTGTAGTATGCAGGGTGTTAATGCTGTGGGTAGGGTTAGAATATAGTGTGCATGGTGTAAATGTAGTATGTAGGGTGTTAATGATGTGGGTAGGGTTAGAATAAAGTGTGCATGGTGTGAATGTAGTATGCAGGGTGTTAATGATGTGGGTAGGGTTAGAATATAGTGTGCATGGTGTGTTGTAGTATGCAGGGTGTTAATGATGTGGGTAGGGTTATAATATAGTGTGCATGGAGTGAATGTAGTATGCAGGGTGTTAATAATGTGGCTAGGGTTAGAATATAGTGTGCATGGTGTAAATGTAGTATGCAGGGTGTTAATGATGTGGGTAGGGTTAGAATATAGTGTGCATGGTGTAAATGTAGTATGTAGGGTGTTAATGATGTGGGTAGGGTTAGAATATAATGTGCATGGTGTGAATGTAGTATGCAGGGTGTTAATAATGTGGGTAGGGTTAGAATATAGTGTGCATGGAGTGAATGTAGTATGCAGGGTGTTAATGATGTGGGTAGGGTTAGAATATAGTGTGCATGGTGTAAATGTAGTATGTAGGGTGTTAATGATGTGGGTAGGGTTAGAATATAATGTGCATGGTGTGAATGTAGTATGCAGGGTGTTAATGATGTGGGTAGGGTTAGAATATAGTGTGCATGGTGTAAATGTAGTATGTAGGGTGTTAATGATGTGGGTAGGGTTAGAATATAATGTGCATGGTGTGAATGTAGTATGCAGGGTGTTAATAATGTGGGTAGGGTTAGAATATAGTGTGCATGGAGTGAATGTAGTATGCAGGGTGTTAATAATGTGGGTAGGGTTAGAATAAAGTGTGCATGGTGTGAATGTAGTATGCAGGGTGTTAATGATGTGGGTAGGGTTAGAATATAGTGTGCATAGTAGTGTGTGGGGCTGTGAATGCTATTGGTAAGGTGTGAATGTTTTGTGCAGGTGTGTGAATGTAGGATGTAAATGTAGGGGGTGTGAATATCTACTGAAATAATCTCTTTAGATAGGCACCCAGACCACTTCAGCTTAATGAAGTGGTCTGGGTGCCTGGTCCAGCTAGGGTTAACCCTTTTTTCTATAAACATAGCAGTTTCAGAGAAACTGCTATGTTTATATTTGGGTTAATCCAGCCTCTAGTGGCTGTCTTACTGACAGCCGCTAGAGGCACTTGCGTGCTTCTCACGGTGAAAATCACAGTGAGAAGACGCCAGCGTCCATAGGAAAGCATTGTGAATGCTTTCCTATGAGACTGGCTGAATGCGCGCGCGACTCTTGCCGCGCATGCGCATGCGCATTCCGCCGAAGAGGAGGCGGAAAGGAGGAGGAGAGCTCCCCGCCCGGCGCTGGAGAAAGAGGTAAGTTTAACCCCTTCCTCTCCATCCAGCCCGGCGGGAGGGGGACCCTGAGGGTGGGGGCACCCTCAGGGCACTATAGGTCCAGGAAAATGAGTATGTTTTCCTGGCACTATAGTAGTCCTTTAATAAACAAAGGTAAAAATTCAAATACAAACAAAAAAATAAACTACTTTGCAATTCCAAAGTAGGCTCCCTTGGCACAGAGATGGCATATTCTGCATAATGACAAAGCAACCACTATATATAAACCAACCAGGGGAATATGAATTATTCTATTCTCATTATTCTCATGACTTAGATCAAGATGAAATGGCTTCTCTTTATATGTAACTAATTCCTATAGTGGAGTAACAAGTTGTAATGTGATTAGATTTTTTATCTCAAAGGATATTATACTGGCATGGTAAACAAGAATTACCAAGATAGTTGTACATTTAGAATAATGATTCTTTTGAAACATAAATTTACTGTTGTGGTATCTAATGCCACAAACATGTCTACGCACAATACAGGGAATATCTACAAGGATACATTTACAAAAAGAAACATAGAAACATAGAATGTTGCGGCAGATAAGAACCATTCGGCCCATCTAGTCTGCCCAATTTTCTAAATACTTTCATTAGTCCCTGGCCTTATCTTATAGCTAGGATAGCCTTATGCCTATCCCACGCATGCTTAAACTCCTTTACTGTGTTAACCTCTACCACTTCAACTGGAAGGCTATTCCATGCATCCACTACGTTCTCAGTAAAGTAATACTTCCAGATATTATTTTTAAACCTCTGCCCCTCTAATTTAAGACTATGTCCTCTTGTTGTGGCAGTTTTTCTTCTTTTAAATATAGTCTTCTCCTTTACTGTGTTGATTCCCTTTATGTATTTAAATGTTTCTATCATATCCCCCCTGTCTCGTCTTTCCTCCAAGATATACATGTTAAGATCCTTTAACCTTTCCTGGTAAGTTTTATCCTGCAATCCACGAACCAGGTTAGTAGCCCTTCTCTGAACTCTCTCTAAAGTATCAATATCCTTCTGGAGATACGGTCTCCAGTACTGCGTACAATACTCCAAGTGAGGTCTCACCAGTGTTCTGTACAATGGCATGAGCACTTCCCTCTTTCTACTGCGAATACCTCTCCCTATACAACCAAGCATTCTGCTAGCATTTCCTGCTGCTCTATTACATTGTCTGCCTACCTTTAAGTCATCAGAAATAATCACCCCTAAATCCCTTTCCTCATATGTTGAGGTTAGGACTCTATCAAATATCCTATACTCTTCCTTTGGGTTTTTACATCCAAGGTGTATTATCTTGCACTTATCCACATTAAATGTCAGTTGCCACAGCTCTGACCATTTTTCTAATTTGCCCAAAATCATTTGCCATTTGGATTATCCTTCCTGGAACATCAACCCTGTTGCAAATTTTAGTATCATCAGAAACCTTACCATCAAGACCTTCTGCAATGTCACTAATAAAAATATTAAAGAGAATTGGTCCAAGTACAGATCCCTGAGGTACCCCACTGGTAACTAGACCTTACTTTGAATATACTCCATTGACTACAACCCTCTGTTGCCTGTCATTCAGCCACTGCCTTACCCATTCAACAATATTGGAATTCAACCTTAAAGAGCCGCGGCACCTGGAGATAGGCAGACAGCCCAAATCATCAGGCTACTGTAATTTCATTTATTCCCCTCGGATTGACACAGGCTGAGTAAAGGAGGAGGGGCTGGGGCGGCCACAATTAAACATGCCCCACCCCCACATGGAAGCCCCACCCCCTGAATGCCAGCTCCGCCTCATGTATGCAAGCTTGGCTCCCATGCACGTTGCTGACCTCGCTGGAAGGAAGAGGTCAAATGGAAACTTCCCTTACCAGTGCCAGGTAAGCTTCAGCCATGTGCTGATTGTGTTTGTGTGCCTGCTAGCAAGTGAGTTTGTGTGTGTGTGTGTGTGTGTGTGCGCGCGCCTGCCAGTGAGTGAGTGTGTGTGTGTGTGCCTGCTAGTGAGTGAGCTTGTGTGTGTGCCTGCTAGTGAGTGAGCTTGTGTGTGTGCCTGCTATTGAGTAAGCTTGTGTGTGTGTGTGTGTGTGTGTGTGTGTGCTTGCTAGTGAGTGAGCTTGTGTGTGTGTGTGTGTGTGTGTCAGCGACCATGTGTTTGTCAGTGAGCTTGTTTTTAGTGAGCAGTGAACTTGTCTAGCGAGTGAGTGTGTGTGTGTGTGTGTGTGTGTGTGTGTGCATGCTAATGAGTGAGCTTGTGTGTGTGCCTGCTAGTGAGTGAGTGTGTGTGTGTGTGTGTGTGCCTGCTAGTGAGTGAGTTTGTGTGTGTGACAGCTAGCATATTTGTGTCAGTAAGCTTTTCTGTGGGGAACATGTGTGTGTTAATGAGCTTTTCTTTAGTAAGCATGTTTGTGTCAGTGAGCTTTTCTGTAGGGAGCATGCGTGTGTAAACAAGCTTTTCTGTAGGGAGCATGTGTGTGTGTGTGTGTCAGTGATATTGTCTGTCAGTGAGCCTATGTGTGTGCATCTGTGAGCTTGTGTTTTTATATCAATGAGCGTATATATATCAGTGAGATTGCTTGTCTATGAGGCTTTGTATCAATGAGCTTGTGTGTGTCAGTGAGATTGTCTGTGTCTGCATGTAAGTATATGTATAATTAAATGTTTCATTTTGAAAGGACCAATATTTTATATTAGAAAAATAAATATATATTTATGTTATGTTTGTTTATATATTACTCAATCTGGGGTGGCAAGACATAGACATAAGTGTTACATGCAGTGGCGTACCTAGAGCATTTGGCACCCGGGGCGGATCCCCCCCCCCACCCCCCCCCAAAAAAAAAAAAAAAAAGTTAAAGGTTTTCTTTTTCTTTTACAATTTGTAAACTTTGCAAAACCGCTGTCAGCCCCTCCTACAAAACCCTTGTCCTGCCCCGCCCCCTCCTACAAATCCTGTACTGCCCCATCTACAAAACCCCTGCAACCCCCTTCCACAAATCCCTTGCTTATCCCCCTTATAAAGACTCCTGTCCCAATACAAAACCCCTGCCCCCTTCTACAAAATCCCTGCAGCCCCACACACACATTTACAGGCAGACAGTCACACACTCAGTTACAGACAGACAGTCACACACTCCGTTGCAGGCAGACAGTCACACACAGTTACAGGCCAGTCACACGCACACAGTCACACATGTAGTCACAGACAGTCATGCACACAGTTACAGGCAGACAGTCACATATACATTGACACACACACACATGACAGCAGCAGACAGTAACATGCACACAGTCACAGATAGTCACACACGGTTACAGGCAACATCAAACAGTCACAGGCAGACAGTCACACATACATAGTCACATGCAGTCACACACACAGTTATAGACAGACAGTTACACACACAGTTATAGGTAGTGAGACACAGTCATAGCCAGACAGTAACGCACACAGTTACAGACAGACAGTCACATATACAGTCACTAACACACACAGTCACAGGCAGAAAGTTACACACACACATACAGCCAGACACACACACACACACACAGTTACGGGCACACAGTCACATGCGGACAGTCACACATACAGCCACAGACAGTCATGCACACAGTTACAGGCAGACAGTCACATATACATTGACACACACGACAGCAGCAGACAGTCACATGCACACAGTCACAGACAGATATTCACACACGGTTACAGGCAACATCAAACAGTCACAGGCAGACAATTACACACACAGTCAGTTACAGGTAGTCACACACAGTCATAGCCAGACAGTCACGCACACAGTTACAGACAGACAGTCACCTATATAGTCACTCACAGTCACAGGCAGAGAGTTACACACACACACACACACACACACTTACAGACAGACACACACACACACACACACACAGTTACAGGCAGACAGTCACACACACACACACACACACACACACACACATAAACACACACAAAGTAACAGGCAGACAGTTACACACACAGTTACAGGCAGACAGTCTCACACACACATACATACACACACAGTTACAGGCAGACAGTTACACACAGACAGTCACACACACAGACACACACTCTTACTTACAGACAGTGGGCTGGAGGAGGACTGGATTCCCTGAAGTCCTTCTCTGAAGCCTGTGGAGAAGCAGAGATTCCATCTTGCTGCACCTCCTAACAGCAGCGGGTAAGGGCCATATTAAGCCCTGCCCCCACTGCCGGTTTTGCCCCGCCCCCGATTTTTTCTTAGCCTCGCCCCCACTTTTCCTCCATACGGCCAGTTCAGCTGCTCTTAGTGTGTGAGCTGTTCTGGACGCACGGCATCCTAACTACCATGGGGCACTGTGCGGCCACAGCTCACACAGCCCCCTCCAGCACCCAGACCAGGATCATGGCACCCCCCACCCAGGTGGCACCCGGGGCGGACCGCCCCCTCCGCCCCCCCCCCTTAGTACGCCACTGGTTACATGTGACAATATATGGCGCAATGACTTATGAGGCTGCCATAGATTTTATTTCCTGGGCTGCTTTGGATCCCCTGTCCAGCCCTGTTTGATAGCCTTCTTTAGAAATAGATGTGAATGTAAATTGTAATTCTCTATTTAGAGGATGATGTAAATTGACAGTCAAGGGTTAAACTGATGTCAGTTTTACTGATACTATGAAGGTAAAAACTGTAATTAGAGAGTAATTAAAATTGGGTATAATGTATTTTTTTCCACATAATTCACTTGTAACTAGATTAATCGCTATCATTATGAAAGACGTTGTAATTGTAAGATTAATAATTTTTCGTTTCAAACCAGGTCAGTTTAACATTTAGGATTATTAATTAAGGAGCAGTATATTTTAGAACGAGAGGTGCTTGATGTGAGTGACAGGAGCAAATGCTTCCAAATTAATCTGCTCTGAGAGGAATTTAATTAAGAGAAGGATAACATCTTCCCGGCTACGAAAGTTCAATAACAATAAAACGTTAAATAATCTTAATGTTAATAGTTGTAGCGACCTAGCGGCCTGTTTTAAATAGACATGATAGCAATCCCTGTCATGCATGCATCTTGCACCGTCTGTTAAAGGGACACTCCATGCAACAAAACAACGTTAATACATGCTGTATTGTTTGCATGCTCAAATATTTAGAGTTTTTAAGAAAAATATATGTGTTGCAGAATGCTGCACTGCACTTCTCAGCTAGGCACCGCCATGCAAGAAAGAGCTCCTTATAAAATGTATGCACACAGTGTCATCCACTGACTAAACTGAGTGAGGTTCTTTTAATTCACAACCTGGCTGCAGACAGTCAGAAAATCTCCTCTCCTGCAACTGTCATTAAAAATAAAAATAAAAAAAAGAAACAGTAAGTCTTTAGTGAATAATACTCTAGCAAACTACTTTTCTACCCTTCCCCTTACCGTTTGAGCAATCCCTCTGTTCCTGTGCGTCCATTTGTCTGGTTACAATTACGTGTCTGTTAGTCCACCCATTGTATAGCGCTACAAAATTTGTTGTCTCTTTATGAATAATAATAATATAAAAAGGTAGTGATATCCTTACAATATATTTCACTAGGGGTCCTCTCCTACAGCTTCCTTTGTAGTTCACATCACCCAGTATTGTCGGTGGCTGAGCCGTGTACATACATTTAGTCAGGAAGTCTTTTTCCTGAGTAAAGGGGCGTGGCTAACGAGGTAGGCTTATGGTGCAGAATTCTGCAAAACATTTTTTGTGTGCAAACACGATAAAGATTCGAGCATTTAAAAAATGCAACATATTATAGTTGTATTGATGCTTGGAGTGTCTTTTTAATTTGTAATACCATTGACTCCATTTAGTAAGAATATTATTTTATGTAACTAATACACTGTAATATACATGTGACATGATCTCATGGTTATGTTAATGGCAGTTCATGTTTTAGAACCCCATATAGCACAGATGGCAATGCTATCCTTAAATCCCCTCCACATAACCTCTATACTGCATTACGCTGGCCCCTAACCCTAATAATTACCTTTACACTTGCGGTTTTCAGCCAGTGTGTTGCGGAGCAAGTGTGCCTCGAACACATTGACTTGATGGCTATAGAAGGTCCAATTAAGTCTTTAAAATTTGCTTTGAATAAATGTCAGCATTAAAATTGGATTTCCATCTGGCTATTAATTGAAACTAATATGTCAGTTTGGCTAGACGTATGCAAATCTCTCCAGTAAGGCTTCACTCCATTAAATTACATTTATCAGTTGCTTCAAAAGGTAAAAAAAAACAAAAACACGAACATGTGTCTCCTCTCAGGGAAATTTGCCTTTTTCAAAAAGGATCATAAATTGAGCGAGAAAATATTCATCCTGTTGACTATTATGGATGAGGGTCATGACTTGTCTCTTGAAAGTGAACTCCACCAAAGGGCAGAGTACAGAATATTTGATAGAGTCCTAACCTCAACATCTGAGGAAAGGGATTTAGGGGTGATTATTTCTGATGACTTAAAGGTAGGAAGACAATGTAATAGAGCAGCAGGAAATGCTAGCAGAATGCTTGGTTGTATAGGGAGAGGTATTAGCAGTAGAAAGAGGGAAGTGCTCATGCCATTGTACAGAACACTGGTGAGACCTCACTTGGAGTACTGTACACAGTACTGGAGACCGTATCTCCAGAAGGATATTGATACTTTAGAGAGAGTTCAGATTAGGGCTACTAAACTGGTTTATGGATTGCAGGATAAAACTTACAAGGAAAGGTTAAAGGATCTTAACATGTATAGCTTGGAGGAAAGACGAGACGGGGGGATATGATAGAAACATTTAACCCCTTAAGGACCAGACTTCTGGAATAAAAGGGAATCATGTCGGAATATTTCCGTCATGTGTCCTTATTTTTAAATACATAAAGGGAATCAACACAGTAAAGGAGGAGACTATATTTAAAAGAAGAAAAACTACCACAACAAGAGGACATAGTCTTAAATTAGAGGGGCAAAGGTTTAAAAATAATATCAGAAAGTATTACTTTACTGAGAGGGTAGTGGTTACATGGAATAGCCTTCCAGTTGAAGTGGTAGAGGTTAACACAGTAAAGGAGTTTAAGCATGCGTGGGATAGGCATAAGGCTATCCTAACTATAAGATAAGGCCAGGGACTAATGAAAGTATTTAGAAAATTGGGCAGACTAGATGGGCTGAATCTTATCTGCCATCACATTCTATGTTTCAATTCTCCCTTCACTCAAAACCCTTTGGGAGCAAGAACATACACATTTTTTCTCAATTTTTGCTCTGAAAACGCAGACTTTCCCATGGTTTGCTCATTCTTAAAAAAATTTTACTGCATGGAAAATTCCCTGACAGGTACTTTTGCAAATCTGAATTCCAGCAGGACAACAAAGGTGCCAATTTTCACATCATTTGACTCTTTAGTCCCAAAACCAATGTGGACAATAGTGTTGTCGCGAACCCGAAATTTTCGGTTCGCGAACGGCGAACCCGAACTTCCGCAAATGTTCGCGAACCGGCGAACCGCGCGAACCGCCATTGACTTCAATGGGCAGGCGAATTTTAAAACCAACAGGGACTCTTTCTGGCCACAATAGTGATGGAAAAGTTGTTTCAAGGGGACTAACACTTGGACTGTGGCATGCCAGAGGGGGATCCATGGCAAAACTCCCATGGAAAATTGCACAGTTGATGCAGAGTCTGCTTTTAATCCATAAAGGGCAGAAATCACCTAACATTGACACCTGTCCTCAAAGCCCAGCCCTGATACACACTGACACAGAGCAGAATAGAGACTGTTCCCCCTACATAGGGTCACTTGGCAGATATGGATTGACACCTGTCCTCAAAACCCCTGATACACACTGACACAGAGCAGAATAGGGACTGTTCCCCCTACATAGGGTCACTTGGCAGATATGGATTGACACCTATCCTAATGATCCCTGATACACACTGACACAGAGCAGAATAGAGACTGTTCCCCCTACATAGGGTCACTTGGCAGATATGGATTGACACCTGTCCTCAAAACCCCTGATACACACTGACACAGAGCAGAATAGGGACTGTTCCCCCTACATAGGGTCACTTGGCAGATATGGATTGACACCTGTCCTCAAAACCCCTGATACACACTGACACAGAGCAGAATAGGGACTGTTCCCCCTACATAGGGTCACTTGGCAGATATGGATTGACACCTATCCTAATGATCCCTGATACACACTGACACAGAGCAGAATAGAGACTGTTCCCCCTACATAGGGTCACTTGGCAGATATGGATTGACACCTGTCCTCAAAACCCCTGATACACACTGACACAGAGCAGAATAGAGACTGTTCACCGTCCACAGAGACCATGATACACACTGACACAGAGCAGAATAGAGACTGTTCCCCCTACATAGGGTCACTTGGCAGATATGGATTGACACCTGTCCTCAAAACCCCTGATACACACTGACACAGAGCAGAATAGAGACTGTTCCCCCTACATAGGGTCACTTGGCAGATATGGATTGACACCTGTCCTCAAAACCCCTGATACACACTGACACAGAGCAGAATAGGGACTGTTCACCGTCCACAGAGACCATGATACACACTGACACAGAGCAGAATAGAGACTGTTCCCCCTACATAGGGTCACTTGGCAGATATGGATTGACACCTGTCCTCAAAACCCCTGATACACACTGACACAGAGCAGAATAGAGACTGTTCTCCCTACATAGGGTCACTTGGCAGATATGGATTGACACCTGTCCTCAAAACCCCTGATACACACTGACACAGAGCAGAATAGAGACTGTTCACCGTCCACAGAGACCATGATACACACTGACACAGAGCAGAATAGAGACTGTTCCCCCTACATAGGGTCACTTGGCAGATATGGATTGACACCTGTCCTCAAAACCCCTGATACACACTGACACAGAGCATAATAGAGACTGTTCCCCCTACATAGGGTCACTTGGCAGATATGGATTGACACCTGTCCTCCAAACCCCTGATACACACTGACACAGAGCAGAATAGGGACTGTTCCCCCTACATAGGGTCACTTGGCAGATATGGATTGACACCTGTCCTCAAAACCCCTGATACACACTGACACAGAGCAGAATAGGGACTGTTCCCCCTACATAGGGTCACTTGGCAGGTATGGATTGACACCTGTCCTCAAAGCCCCTGATACACACTGGGGGGAGCTACTGTCCTCCCCAACCCCTGCGCAGTGGGTGGGGGCCATAAATCACAATGGGGTGACCTACTGTCCTCCCCCCCTCGGCCCCCACCCCTGCGCGGTGGGTGGGGGGCATAAATCACAATGGGGGGGCCTACTTTCCTCCCCCCCGGCCCCCATCCCTGCGCGGTGGGTGGGGGGCATAAATCACAATGGGACGGACCTACTGATAGGAGTGGAGTATTGTTCATATCAGTTTAATACCTTCCGCGTCTCCTATCAGTGGACGTGTAAATGGCAGAGATTTTTAATTGTTGAATCACCTCCCCTTTTTAGGCCAAGGTGGGAAGATGCTTAGACCACTGGTATATTGGTGCCATCTTGGAGGATTTTAATTTTTGGTTTGGTTTTTGAAGCCACAGTGCTGCACCAGTGGGCCTAAAAATTAGGCATGTACACATGCCTGAAAAATTTGGTATTGTTGCAGCCGCTGCTGTAGCAGCGGCCAGAAAAATTGATGTTTGTTTCACAGGCAGAAAGTGCCCTAAAACAAGGCGGCTTGAACCCTAGTTGGTGGCGGATAAGTCACGCAAGTCAAACGTCATTCAGAGCTAAAATACAGCAGCGTGTGGACCATTTTTAGCCCAAGGCAGCTCATCTCATCAGGCCTTTTTTAATCGAATGTATCGCCCAGTGTCAGTCCCTTCGGGATCCATCCCTCATTCATCTTAATAAAGGTGAGGTAATCTAGACTTTTTTGACCTAGGCGACTTCTCTTCTCAGTGACAATACCTCCTGCTGCACTGAAGGTCCTTTCTGACAGGACACTTGAAGCGGGGCAGGCCAGAAGTTCTATCGCAAATTGGGATAGCTCAGGCCACAGGTCAAGC
This sequence comes from Pelobates fuscus, assembly GCF_036172605.1. Taxonomy (NCBI): domain Eukaryota; kingdom Metazoa; phylum Chordata; class Amphibia; order Anura; family Pelobatidae; genus Pelobates; species Pelobates fuscus. The sequence continues at coordinate 54,550,440 of NC_086318.1, read as the reverse complement.
CTGCACACCCAGTAGTCAAGGGGTTCATCGCTCCTCAGAGTGTCGATATCTGCAGTTAAGGCGAGGTAGTCTGCTACCTGTCGGTCGAGTCGCTCTCTGAGGGTGGATCCCGAAGAGCTGTGGCGATGCATAGGACTTAAAAAGGTCCGCATGTCCTCCATCAACAACACGTCTTTAAAGCGTCCTGTCCTTGCCGGCGTGGTCGTGGGAGGAGGAGGATGACTTCCACCTCTCCCCCTGTGAGATTCCCGTTGTGCTGTGACATCACCCTTATACGCTGTGTAAAGCATACTTTTTAATTTATTTTGCAAATGCTGCATCCTTTCCGACTTGTTGTAATTGGGTAACATTTCCGCCACTTTCTGCTTATACCGGGGGTCTAGTAGCGTGGACACCCAGTACAGGTCTTCTCCTTCAGCCTTTTTATACGAGGGTCCCTCAACAGGCAGGACAGCATGAAAGACCCCATTTGCACAAGGTTGGATGCCGAGCTACTCATTTCCCGTTCCTCCTCCTCACTGATGTCATTGAAGGTATGTTCTTCCCCCCAGCCACGTACAACACCACGGGTACCAGATAGGTGACAACGAGCACCCTGGGATGCCTGTTGTGTTTGGTCTTGCTCCTCCTCCTCCTCCTCAAAGCTACAATCCTCCTCTGACTCCTCTTCCTCACAATCCTCTTCCAGCGTTGCCGCAGGTCCAGCAAGCGATGCTGATAAGGCTGTTTCTGGTGGTGATGGTGACACAACTCTTCCTCTTCCTCTTCACGCTCATCTACAGCCTGATCCAGCACTCTTCGCAGGGCACGCTCCATGAAGAAAACAAATGGTATGATGTCGCTGATGGTGCCTTCGTTGCGACTGACTAGGTTTGTCACCTCCTCAAAAGGACGCATGAGCCTACAGGCATTGCGCATGAGCGTCCAGTAACGTGGCAAAAAAATTCCCAGCTCCCCAGAGGCTGTCCTAGCACCCCGGTCATACAAATATTCATTAACAGCTTTTTCTTGTTGGAGCAGGCGGTCGAACATTAGGAGTGTTGAATTCCAACGTGTAGGGCTGTCGCAAATCAAGCGCCTCACTGGCATGTTGTTTCGCCGCTGGATATCGGCAAAGTGAGCCATGGCCGTGTAGGAACGCCTGAAATGGCCACACACCTTCCTGGCCTGCTTCAGGACGTCCTGTAAGCCTGTGTACTTATGCACAAAGCGTTGTACGATCAGATTACACACATGTGCCATGCACGGCACATGTGTCAACTTGCCCAACTTCAATGCCGCTATCAAATTTTTTCCGTTGTCACACACCACTTTGCCGATATCCAGTTGCTGCGGAGTCAGCCACTTTTCCACCTGTGCGTTCAGGGCGGACAGGAGTGCTTGTCCGGTGTGACTCTCTGCTTTCAAGCAAGTCAAACCCAAGACGGCGTGACACTGCCGTATCCGGGATGTGGAATAGTACCTGGGGAGCTGGGGGGGTGCCGTTGATGTGGAGCAAGAAGCAGCGGCACAAGAGGACTCAGCCGAGGAGGTTATGGAAGAGGATGGAGTAGGAGGAGTAGAGGAGGTGGCAGCAGGACTGCCTGCAATTCGTGGCGGTGTCACCAACTCCTCTGCAATGCCACGCATTCCTTGCTTGTCAGCCGTCAGCAGGTTTACCCAATGTGCAGTGTAGGTGATATACCTGCCCTGACCATGCTTTGCAGACCAGGTATCAGTGGTCAGATGGACCCTTGCCCCAACACTGTGTGCCAGACATGCCATGACTTCCTTTTGCACAATCGAGTACAAGTTGGGGATTGCCTTTTGTGAAAAGAAATTCCGGCCGGGTACCTTCCACTGCGGTGTCCCAATAGCTACAAATTTTTGGAACGCCTCAGGCTCAACCAGATTGTATGGTAAAAGCTGGCGGGCTAATAGTTCGGACAAGCCAGCTGTCAGACGCTGGGCAAGGGGGTGACTTGGTGACATTGGCTTCTTACGATCAAACATGTCCTTGACAGACACATGACTGTGGGCAGATGAGCGGGAACTGCTCAAGGCGGGAGACGGAGTGGCGGATGGTTGAGAGGGGGCAAGAAGGACAGCAGTGGTTGACGTGGCTGAAGATGCTGGACCAGGAGGAGGATGGCGGCTTAGAGTAGGCGTGCTGCTTGTACTCATGTGTTGATCCCATAGGCGTTTGTGATGTGAGATCATGTGCCTACGCAAAGCAGTTGTACCTAGGTGGGTGTTGGACCTCCCACGACTCAGTTTCCTTTGGCACAGGTTGCAAATGGCATCGCTGTTGTCCGAGGCAGACACACAAAAAAAATGCCACACTGCTGAGCTCTGCAATGACGGCATTCTGGTGGTGAACACAGCATGCGTTGATTGGCGTGCTGTCGGGCTGACCCCGGGTGCCGATGCATGCTGTCTGACTGTGCCACTAGCTCCTTGCGACGACCCCCCCCTGCTTCCAACTCGTCTCCTCCTCCTCCTCTCTGTCTCCCCATCTGAACTTTCGCCCTGTTCTTCTTCTTGCCGAGCGTGCACCCACGTGACATCCATGGACGCATCGTCATCATCAACCGCTTCGCTTGTATCTGACAACTCAGAAAAGGAAGCAGCAGCGGGTACAACATCATCATCATCACACCGTACCTCCATGTGTTTAATGCTGCCTGCCTGAGACATATCCCTGTTATCTACATCCTCTAGCAATAATGGTTGCGCATCACTCATTTCTTCAAACGGGTGTGTGAATAACTCCTCTGACATACCAAGTAAAGCGGCTGTGGTGCTAGTTTTGGTGGTGGCGGCAGGCGGGTGAGTGCTATCTTGAGAGGTGCCTGAAGCTAAGCTGGAGGAGGATGGTGCGTCAAGGTTCCGAGCGGAGGCTGTACAAGATTGGGTGTCCTGTGTTAGCCAGTCAACTAAGTCCTCAGAACTTTTCAAGTTCAGGGTACGTGGTTTCTGAAAACTGGGCATTATTCTAGGGAAAAAGGGAATCACAGCACCACGACCACGACGGCCCCTGCGGGATGGCCTGCCTCTGCCTGTCATTTTTGGGGGGATTAGTGGTACTATGCGTGCAAGCTACTGTGAGACCAGATATGATTGGCAATGTGCACTGGAACAGTTCTGCAGAGCACACGCTGAAGGAAGGACTGACAGAGCCGCTTGAAGACAAGTAACTGCTATTCAATCTATAACAGTGAAAAACAAATTTTGGTTTTAAAAGCACGCTATAGAGACACCAGATATGATTGGCAATGTGCACTGGAACATTTCTGCAGAGCACACACTGTAGGCCTGAGACACCCGCTTGAAGACAAGTAACTGCTATTCAATCTATAACAGTGAAAAACAAATTTTGGTTTTAAAAGCACGCTATAGAGACACCAGATATGAGTGGCAACTGTCAAAGCAAGCTGGAACAGGTCTGCAGAGCACACGCTGAAGTAGGCCTGACACCCAGACGCTTGCAGACAACTAATTGCTCTTCTATTACAGTGAAAAAAAAATATTTATTTTAAATCTAAAGCTTAACCAATTGTTAAAACAGATATGAGTGGTGGCACTGGGCTAGTGGGCACAGTATCCAATGTGAACCTCACACAGAAGCTGGCAGGCAGGCAACTGCTCTTCTATTACAGTGGAAACAAAATTTTGGTTGTAAAAGCACGCTATAGAGACACAAGATATGAGTGGCAACTGTCAAAGCACGCTGGCAGGGTTGTGCAGGGCACACGCTGAAGGAAGGCCTGACAGAGCCGCTTGAAGGACACCGACTGTCTGCTATTAGCTTACACTGGAAACCTTTTTTCTTTGTAAAAGCACGCTAAAGAGACACCAGATATGATTGGCAACTGTCAAAGCACGCTGGCACAGGTCTGCAGAGCACAGGCTGAAGTAGGCCTGAAACACAGACGCTTGCAGACAACTAACTGCTCTTCTATTACAGTGAAAAAAAAATATTTATTTTAAATCTAAAGCTTAACCAATTGTTAAAACAGATATGAGTGGTGGCACTGGGCTAGTGGGCACAGTATCCAATGTGAACCTCACACAGAAGCTGGCAGGCAGGCAACTGCTCTTCTATTACAGTGGAAACAAAATTTTGGTTGTAAAAGCACGCTATAGAGACACAAGATATGAGTGGCAACTGTCAAAGCACGCTGGCACAGGTCTGCAGAGCACACGCTGAAGTAGGCCTGAAACACAGACGCTTGCAGACAACTAACTGCTCTTCTATTACAGTGAAAAAAAAATATTTATTTTAAATCTAAAGCTTAACCAATTGTTAAAACAGATATGAGTGGTGGCACTGGGCTAGTGGGCACAGTATCCAATGTGAACCTCACACAGAAGCTGGCAGGCAGGCAACTGCTCTTCTATTACAGTGGAAACAAAATTTTGGTTGTAAAAGCACGCTATAGAGACACAAGATATGAGTGGCAACTGTCAAAGCACGCTGGCACAGGTCTGCAGAGCACACGCTGAAGTAGGCCTGAAACACAGACGCTTGCAGACAACTAACTGCTCTTCTATTACAGTGAAAAAAATGATTTATTTAAAATCTAAAGCTTAACCAATTGTTAAAACAGATATGAGTGGTGGCACTGACTGTGCAAATGGGCAAGGCATCCAACCTGACACAGAAGCTGGCAGGCAGGCAACTGCTCTTCTATTACAGTGAAAAAAAATTATTTATTTTAAATGTAAAGCTTAACCAATTGTTAAAACAGATATGAGTGGTGGCACTGGGCAAATAGGCACAGTATCCAATGTGAACCTCACACAGAAGCTGGCAGGCAGGCACCTGCAATTACATTACACAGGAAAAAAAAAAAAAAAAAACAGCCTGATGTTATAGCCCTAAAAAGGGCTTTTTGGGATGCTGTCCTTACAGCAGAGATCAGATGAGTCCTTCAGGATTGTAGTGGACACTGAATACCCTAGCCTAGCTATCAATTTCCCTATTTAATCAGCAGCAGCTAAACTTTCCCTCCTCTCACTAAGCATGCATCTTCCGAATGAATCGAAAATGGATGCTGGGAGGGAGGTTGGAGGGTGTGGAAGGGAGGGAGTGCTGCTGATTGGCTGGAATGTGTCTGCTGACCGAGAGGCACAGGGTCAAAGTTTGCCCAATGATGACGAATAGGGGGCGGATCGAACTGCGCATGTGTCCGCCCGCCGCGGTGAACGCGAACACGCTAAGTTCGCCGGGAACTGTTCGCCGGCGGACAGTTCGGTACATCACTAGTGGACAATATGAATTTAACAATATTTGAGCTCTTTAACAATTTAATCCAGAGCCATAAACATCTAAACACAGTCCATACACACGTACAGCACCATGACATGTACAAGTGCACAAGATACATTCCAGAAATGTATTTTATATCAGCTATTCATCTAACCCTGATCCAGTCTTAACCTACCAATTGTCAATAGTGGTCCACACTCTCTCTTACCGCAGGAGTCAACAAACATATTCAACCAAATGCACTTTGGATAACTTTGACCTAATGAATTGTTGCTGCTTGGGAAAACGTGATCATGTCGATGAAATGCTTCTTACAAAAGTCAGGAGGATTATTTCTCCTGGCATCAACCTTTTTATCGTATTTATTTTATAATTCAAAGAAGGTGGCGATGCGTAAATTATAAAAGCGAACGGCGCTGTGATTGTTAGGCTGTTGGTATAAATCATTGCTCTGTGTTCATGCACACCATTGTTTAGTACATTACTGGCAACCAGCAACAAATTGAAGAAATGGACCGACGACATGAAGTCATGGGGTGTTGGTCAAAATAATCGCGTTATCTCCGGCAGTTATGACAAATATTGACATAAATCAGCATGAATCTGCCAAGCGTAGACTTACTGAAGAGTAAATAATTAAAACAACCACTGCACTTGGTAGGGCATTGTTAGATAAATCAACAAGCACAATAACCCGTTCTTTTTGTATTGTTTCTCTGGTAACCAGCGTAGGAAAAACAGTTAAAATTACAGTCATATCACGAACTGTGCTGACAGCAACATATAATTCTCTGTCTTACCCACAGGAAAGCTGTCTATGAAAATCCTGTTAGGTGATTTTTCTTTTTTAATTACCATAAACACATTAAATAAAATGCTAAATGGGTTAATTATTCCTGAGGAAATGAAATACGGTGAATTGACAATGGGATTTCAAAATTCATACCACCAATATTTTCAGTGGATTAGAAAAGACAAGGGGTGAGAGATCTGATGAGGTGAGACAGGTCAGTATCAAGTGGGCAAGTGGTGGGGCGAGAGGAAAGAAGAAGTTCAGCCGCCTCCTGTTCAGTAGCCAGGGAGAAGGCCTAAAAAATAGGACAGAGACGGTCCAAGTGCAATTGAGATATGAGCGAAGGGGGGGAGAATTATTTCCTTAACTGGTCAGTCTTGTTAGTAAAATAGCACACAAAGCTATCGTCTGAAAGTTTGCTTTGGAGGGTGGCCACAGTGGGGCGAAGGAGAGAGTTGAAGGTATCAAAAAGACCTGGGATTGTGGGAGAATAAACTAATGAGAGAGGAAAGTATGATTGTTTAGCATGGGTGAGAGCTGTGCTGTATGAACACTGAAAGATGTATTTATAATAGAGATAGTCTGACAAAGTGCGAGTCTTCCTCTAGAATCATTGAGCTGAACAGGAGCATCTCTACATGGGGTGCATGTTTGGAGTGGGGCTGCAGAATCCAGGGCAGAGCTTAGGGTAGCTTTATATGAGGAGATAGCCAACGAGGGACAGGAGTTGGTAGGGATGGATGAGAATTGAGAATGCACATCAGCTGACCGTCACTGGAGGTGAAGAGAATTCAGGTTCCTCATGAGTTGAGGAGGATTTGGCTGAGAATGTTGGGTGAGGGGGCTCTCAACAACAAAAGATAAGAGGTGGTGATCTGAGAGAGGAAATGGAGAGTTACAGAGAAAACCTATGCATGCATCTGAAAAAATAAGATCAAAGGTACGGCCAGCTACATGCATAGGAGAATAAGACCACTGGGATAGCCCAAGGGAGGAAGTAATTGAAAGAAGTTTTGAGGCTACTGAGGTTAAGGGTGGGTTAATTGGAATAGAGACGTTTATCCAAGCACCAGAGATGGAAGTTCTGTGGACACTGGGCTGGAGTTGTAGAGACTCAAAATGTGCCATTTTGTTTTTTGCTAAAAGTAATGGCTTTCTTCTGGCCACTCTGCCATAAAGCCCAACACTATGGAGCGTATGGCTTATTGTCATCCTATGTACAGATACTCCAGTCTCTGCTGTGGAACTCTGCAGCTCCTCCAGGGTTACCTTAGGTCTCTGTGCTGCCTCTCTGATTAATGCCCTTCTTGCCCGATCCGTGGGTTTTGGTGGGCGGCCGTCTCTTGGCAGGTTTGCTGTTGTGCCATGTTCTTTCCATTTGGTTATTATAGATTTGATGGTGCTCCTGGGGATCATCAAAGATTTGGATATTTTTTTATAACCTAACCCTGACTTGTACTTCTCAACAGCATTGTCCTTTACTTGTTTGGAGAGTTCCTTGGTCTTCATGGCAGTGTTTGGTTAGTGGTGCCTCTTGCTTAGGTGTTGCAGCCTCTGGGGCCTTTCAAAAAAGGTGTGTATATGTAATGACAGATCATGTGACACTTAGATTGCACACAGATGGACATCATTTCACTAATTATGTGACTTCTGAAGGTAACTGGTTGCAGCAGAGCTTTTTATGGGTTTCATAACAAAGGGGGTGAATACACATGTCAATTTTCTGTTTTCTATTTCTAAAAAAATAGTTTTATGTATATCATTTTTCTCATTTCACTTCACCAACTTAGTGTTCTGATCCATCACATAAAATTCAGATTAATAAAACATTGAACTTAAGGCTCTAATGTAACAAAACAGGTAAAAAAAATTAAGGGGGTGAATACTTTTGAAAGGCACTGTATATGTATATTTATTTTCCTCTCAGGTGGTCATGCTCTCTCTTTTTATTAGATTTTTGTGCAGACATCTAGCCATGTGTATCACACTTTATCAGATGCTTATTTTACATGATGACATGTCTATTGTTGCCAATGATTTTGTCATTGCACAACAAAGATAAAAATGTAAGAAAAAAATAGGATCAGTGAGACCACAATAAAGAAACAATGATAGTTATTGTTATTGATCCACATCTTCTCACTCCATATTCAGAGGACAGATTTTTTGCAGACGCTTACAGTGCAACGACCTTATCCTGATGTGCAGTGGGTGTGGAGTAAAATATACTACAATTGTCCAGAGGAGGGGCGGGGTCAGGCCGGGCCGCCGGGCTGACTGGACGCCATCCGCATGGGCTCCAGCACCAAACCCCCAAAAAAGGACACAAAAAAACAACCCAGCCAGCCTAATTTTGCATACCTTGACATCAATGAACAGAAAGCGACCCCAGCTCAGTCCCGTTGCCGGCAAGAAGCTCATCACCAGCCGGGCAAGCAGAGGAGACCATGCACGGTCTACACGCGGCCGCACAAATGAAAGCCGACAGCCACTACATGCGGCATGGCCCCGCAGAGAAGCACTGCCTCGAGACACCCGAGCGGGAGACCTGCGAGACTGCAGCCTCAAAACAGTGAGTTAACCCCCGGCCCGGTCTCACTCCCCCCCCCCACTAGGCTGGCGGGGGTTATCCCGCCCACATGGCGGAGGCCCATGCCGCGGCGGGAGTCCTCGCGCGGGCAATACGGTGAAATACTCCACTGGCAGAAGCTGTATGACAAACAGCAAGCCAGCAGAGGTCGGCAGCGACACGGAGGGGAAGGAGAACCTCCATGGGGAGACATCCTGATCCCGAACAGGCAGAGGCTGCCTGAAAAACAACCCGCCAACAGCCTTCCCAAATGATGGCAGATCAGGCACTGACTTGAGGAAACTCACCAGCATCTACCCAGAGTCGCCACAACAAAACTTAACAAGCCCGGAGGGCCTCAGCAGAATCTCTGCACTGCCCACACGCCGACCGGAGCAGTGAGTACCCTGATCTCTGGGTAGGGGCGTCCCCGGAGACCAATGTCCCCACTGCCGTGAGCCCTGTGAGGCGGGCGTGCACGGACCTACCGGCGGACCGGTGGCCGTGGGGACTGTGTACCAGCTTTAAGAGTGAGGCCGGCAGTGGGAGAGACATGGGGGTGCTTGCTCCATAGGGCACAATGTGATGCTGGGGAAGGTGCAAGGGGCGGGAGGACAACGGACTTTGTGGTGGGGTCTAGTGGACAATCTCTGCCCCTGAGTGCCCACAGCACTGCGGAGGACCCAGCCGATGGGCGGGGGCCGGTGTGGGGAGAACGAGCGGAGGCTCGGAGACCTGAGGACTGTACCGCAGCGGAGAAATGTGAGGCCTCCACTAGACTGCCATACACCCGCCATACAAATTATTATTTGTCATGCTCATATATTGTTGATAATTTTAGTACTGATTCTTATTATTTCCGCATTTATTAATATTGCATTCCAGCGCCATAATTTTCTAGGTGCCGTTACAAAACAGTCCTGACCCATCTCTTCCCCACAACACTAGCCTCATATATTACTGCGTTTATTTTTGTACACATGCTGCACTAGTGTTGGTCTATTTTTTATGTTATAGGTAAGCCATTTGTTTTTCGAGACTTGCACACAGATTATGTATTAATACACAAGCGCACCTCCTTTTATGTAATTCTGCACCTCCATATGCAGCTCAGCCCTGGGATACTACACTGCAGTTATAACATAGCATTTTCCTTCTCTTAAGTGCACGCTAAGAATTGACCTGGACTGTTGATTGCTTTACTTAAGGTAGGCCTGTTAATGCCATCATATACATACCTCAGTCAAGACTTAACGATAATTTTTTATTTATTTTTTTATATATTTAATTTTTCATTCTTTTTCATGATGTGAAACTCTGCACCAACAACCTTGCCTGAGAAATGAGCAAGATAAATGTTATTAATTGCCTTTATACTGCTATAACTGTTGGAAGTTGGAACACAACGCTTAAACGCTGCTTTCTCACGTTTGATTTAAGTTCAGATATATAAATTCCCGTAAAGTAGCTTAATTAAATGACGCTGCCTCTATATGCCTCCTTACTGCAACATTGGATTTTCATACACTGTTATTGGCAATACTCAATTTGGACCTGTTAATGTAACAGCACACATACGCCGATTAAGCAATAGCCTAAGATCAAAATGTAGTCACACGCAGACTGATATACGTGATCGGCTAATGATAAGAACATACGCATCAGCTTCCATAACTGAGTAATTAGCTGGACACAGGTCGTTATTTGTTTTTCTTAGGGACATGAATGTTTAAACGTTATATCAGAATGCTCTGGTCATGTGTTAGTTTTAAGCTTAGACATGTGCATCCCTGCAAAGTTTATGTACGTTTATATGATCTGATCAATTCGCCTCTGCGCAGGCGACAATCTGCATTATTCTTATATACCGATACTTAAGCCTTTGCGTGGGCGACTGTTCGCTTTCATGAAAATCTGTTTGATGTAAGAACGCAAGACATGATAACAATAAACATATTTAAAACAATTGTCCAGAGGATTCTACAGCCCTGGCCATTAGTAGCAAGATGACCTAGTTCTACTACCCAAACAATGTATGCCACCTAACATAGAATCCCGGAGATTGACCCTATTTCCTATTTCTAAAATACCCCAACTTCCTACAGTAAATATAAGAAACTATAATCAATGAACGAAAAACAAATAAGTGTGTAAGGCGCTTCAAAAGTGAAAAAGTGTTAACTAGTATATGACGTGTTTTCCCCAAACACTTAATAAAACATAGAAAGAATAATTATATATTCTAGTAAGGAAAAACCTTATAACACAAGGAGTAAACACAAACTTTCTCAAGGAACCTAGAAAATAAAATTACACAACATAGTGTGAACTGTTTAAAGCATACAATAAAAAGGGTGGGGTAGGAGTTCCACTCACATGACTCAGAGCCGTCCCAGGCTCTGTATTATTCGCTGTAGGGTTCCACTAATGGCTATACGTTCCAATTTGCAAAATCACCAAAATATGAACTGTATGATGGATCCTCAATAGTTGTCAAATTTGATTTATTGAGTATAGAAACAAGTAAATACTATATGTAAAATGGGTACTATAGAGTGGTAGTGAGAAACACACAAATGGTTACACTTACCACCTGTTAGTAACCCAAATAAATATATAAAGTGCAAAATGAAAAAATGAGTACATAAATTCTAAAAAAACCAAACATGAAAGTGTAGGTACACTAAAAACTGAAATGGGGTGTAAATTAATGAAGACCAGGAAAAGGCAGGGATTTTAAATAACTATTTCTCCTCCGTATATATTAAGGAAGAACCCATGGCAATAGATGTGCAAATGATTGCTACTAAAAACTTGCAGAATAATTGTAATCGGTTAACTCAAGACAAGGTGCTGCAGCAACTAAAGAAAGTTAATATAAACAAAGCTCCAGGGCCTGACTGTATCCATCCACGTGTACTTAAGGAACTAAGTGTAGAAATAAGTGAACCTCTGTTTTTAATCTTTCAAGATTCTTTTCTTTCAGGAAGTGTTCCGGAGGATTGGAGGAAGGCAGATGTGGTTCCTAAATTCAAAAAGGGTTCAAAATCCTTGCCTGGAAATTATAGACCTGTGAGCTTAACTTCTGTGGCTGGTAAAATATTTGAAAGGTTATTAAGGGATAATATTCAAGAATTCCTTGAGAAGAACATGGTTATCAGCAAAAACCGGCACGGTTTTATGAAGCACAGGTCATGTCAAACTAACTTGATTGCGTTCTACAAAGAAGTAAGTAGAAGTATAGATCAGGGTGTTGTAGTGGATGTGATCTATTTGGATTTTGCCAAGGCATTTGATACAGTTCCACACAATAGATTAGTGTTCAAACTCAAGGATATCGGTCTAGATGAAAATGCTTGTTCTTGGGTAGAACATTGGCTTAAAAACAGAGTACAAAGAGTTGTTATTAATGGTAAATTTTCAAGCTGGACAGAGGTGGCAAGTGGTGTCCCTCAGGGGTCTGTTCTGGGACCCCTTCTATTTAACATGTTTATAAATGATCTTGAAGACAGCATTGAAAGTCATGTTTCAGTGTTTGCAGATGACACAAAACTTTGTAAAATAATACAATGTGAGCAAGATATTACTTTGCTGCAGAGGGAATTAGATAGAATGGGGGACTGGGCACTCAAATGGCAGATGAAATTTAATGTTGAAAAATGCAAAGTTATGCACTTCGGCGTAAAGAATACACAAGCAACGTATACCCTTAACCCCTTAAGGACACATGACATGTGTGACATGTCATGATTCCCTTTTATTCCAGAAGTTTGGTCCTTAAGGGGTTAATGGAAGCGAATTAGGGATAACCACACACGAAAAGGACTTGGGAATTGTTATAGACCACTGTCAGGGTGGCGGTCCGGTGCCCGGGACCCAGACACTGTCCGGGCGGCGGGTCAGGACCGGGACCCAGTATGCCTGATGTTCACAGTAGGAGTCACAGTGTGGAGGTGGATTAGCAGGGTCTGGTGCAGGGTAACCGCACGCCCCCTGGTGTTGAGCCCCAGCGTTTGTGCAGCCACATACCAAGACCTTGAATCAGCTTCAGCGCATACCAGGAACTAGGAGCTTGGAAATTAAGCAGACCTCCCAGGAGCTGAATAGGGAGGCTCTGCAGCAGAATTGTATCAAGTACTAGAAACAAGGCAAGACTAGAGATAGACACCAAACATGGAAACAAGACAAAACTAATAGAACCCAGAACCAGAGAAGGATAGTAAGCTAAACCCAGTACATATACACAAGACATGAGGAAAACATGAACATAACATGGGCATGACTGGACAGGACTGTACATGGACTGGGTATACAAACTAAAACAAGACAAGATAACATAGGCAAAACAAGAGGAGAAATAACTAAGTACTACATATGGAAATTATGGGGATTTAGTCACACTATATGATCATACATTGCATAAGCCTGCCAACGATGCCAATGTACCCCATATCTGGCAGGTCCTACACTGCCTAATATATGCTAAAACAACCAAAAGACATATATAGCACTTGCCTGCAAGAAAGGACAGATACTTGAAACACTGCTGCAGGTCCAGGCTGAAACAAAAAGGAATGATGGAAAACAAACGGGTGTGGCAAATAAAACAACATTTAAAGGAAACCTGGAGACTGGGAATCCCAGGGATGGATTACAGGAATGAACCCAGAAATCCCTGCATAAAGAAAACCAGACAGAATAAAAAACCAAAAAAACAAGAAAAACAAAACAAGAATTGTAAAAAGAGTACTGGATACCAGAAGCCAAGGCCAGACATCTCCACAGAACAGAGCAGGATGTGACAACAACAAACTATGCAACAATGTGCAATGTCAATCAGCAGTGGCCAAGGCCAGTAAGGTATTGTCATGCATGAAAAAGGGCATTCATTCTCGGGACGAGAATATCATTTTGCCTCTTTATAAATCACTGGTAAGCAGTGGCGTACTAAGGGGGGGGGTGAGGGGGGGGCGGTCCGCCCTGGGTACCATCAGGTAGGGGGGTGCCAACAGGGCTGGCCAGGCTTGGAGTTCAGTGAGCTGTGTGGCTGCACCGGGTGCCATAGCAGCAGGGGCGCCGGGCAGCCGACACAGCTCACACGCAGGGGCTGGCAACAGGAGCAGGAGATCTGGCTGCACGGAGATTTGGGGGCGGAGCCAGATCGGCTGTGGGGGTGGAGTCATACCGGATGTGGGGGCGGGGCTAAATGCAGCCTCATTCTGCTGCACACAGAGAGAGGGGAAGCAGGAAGGAGTCCCTGCTTCCCCAACTACAGCACAGGAGGGACTGGATTCACTCCTCCTCCAGCCCAAGCTTACTGTAAGTGAGAGAGTGTGTGCTGTGTGTAACTGTGTGTGTGACTGCCTGTGATTGTCTGTGTGACTGTGTGTGTGATTGTCTGCCTGTGATTGTCTGTGTGACTCTGCCTGTGTGATTGTCTGCCTGTGTGTGTGACTGCCTGTGATTGTCTGCCTGTGATTGTCTGTGTGACTGTGTGCGTGATTGTCTGCCTTACTCTGTGTGTGTGTGATTGTCTGCCTGTGATTGTCTGCCTGACTCTGTGTGTGTGTTTCTCTGCCTGTGATTGTCTGTGTGACTGTGTGTGGGATTGTCTGCCTGTGCGTGTGATGCCTGTGATTGTCTGCCTGTGATTGTCTGCCTGACTCTGTGTGTGTGATTGCCTGTGATTGTCTGTGTGACTGTGTGTGTGATTGTCTGCCTGTGATTGTCTGTGTGACTCTGTGTGTGTGTGTGTGTGTGTGATTGTCTGCCTGTGATTGTCTGTGTGACTCTGTGTGTGTGATTGTCTGCCTGTGTGTGTGTGTGTGTGACTGCCTGTGATTGTCCGTGTGACTGTGTGTGTGATTGTCTGCCTGTGTGTGACTGCCTGTGATTGTCTGCCTGTGATTGTCTGTGTGTGTGAGTGACTGACTGTGTGTGTGATTGTCTGCCTGTGATTGTCTGTGTGACTGTGTGTGTGTGATTGTGTGTCTGTGTGTGTGACTGTCTGCCTGTGATTGTGGGTGTGTGTGTGAGTGACTGACTGTCTCTGACTGTGTGTGTGTGTGTTTGACTGTCTGACTGATTGTGTGTGTGTGTGTGTGTGTGTGTGTGACTGTCTGCCTCTGATTGTGTGTGTGTGACTGTGATTGTGTTGTGTGTATGTGTGACTGTCTGTGACTGTGTGTGTGTGTGTGTGACTGCCTGTGATTGTCTGTGTGACTCTGTGTGTGACTGTCTGCCTGTGATTGTGTGTGTGTGTGTGTGACTGTCTGTGACTGTGTTGTGTGACTGTCTGCCTGTGATTGTGTGTGTGTGACTGTCTGTGAATCTGTGTGTGTATGTGTGACTGTCTGCCTGTGTGATTGCCTGCGTGTTTGACTGTCTGTCTGTAACTGTATGTGAGTGACTATGTGAGTGTGTGTGGGACTGTGTGCATCTTACTGTGTCTGACGGTCTTCGCCCTGCAGTGAGCCGGAAGCCAGGATATGATGGCATCGCGGCCTCGGCGTCATTACAGGGCGTGCGATGGACCTGTGCAGAAAGAGCACAGAGATCCCAGCAGCAACCACTGACCACCAGGGACTGAGGATCCACTCCAGCCCTTCTAGAGCAAGGTAGGGAGGCTGGGTGGACCTCTTAATTATTAAATGTGTGTATGTATGTAATGTTTGTGTGTGTATGTGATTGTGTGTTTGTGATTGTATGTGTGTGGGTTAGTGATTGTGTTTGTGTATATCTGTGATTATTGGTGTGATTGTGTGTATCTCTGCGTATGTGTTTAGTAGATAGCTCCCTTATTTCCTGTCCTTAAATATTGCAATCCCACATAAGGATAAAAAATAAGGGATTTATCTACTAAACAACTGAAAATAAGAAAAGGGCGTTTTTTTTAATCCTTTAGCTGTTTAGTACATCATTCCCTGAATTGCTGCCATTATGTGAGATATCCATATTTAAAGATGCCAAATAAGGGTGCTGTTTAGCAGATAGCACCTTATTTGGTGTCCTTAAATATGTATATGTATCTGCATGTGTGTATGTCCGTGTATGTGTATATGTGCAGACATCTAAAAATCTCGCCAACACTACACACAAATACACTCATGCATTTCAACGTCAACACTACATACAAACCCCACCATTATATATAACCATACTACTGCATTCAAATACCACACAACACACAAATGCATGCTTGCATTCAAACGCCAACACTACATACAAACACACCGCTACATTCACTCACATATACTCCATACAAAAACATGCATACATTCAAACACACAAACACTGCTTAGTGCTAAATACATAAAAAAAAAATTTGGTTGTTTTTATATTTAAAAGTTGAGGAGGGGGGGGGGGGCGCGGGGGGCCAAATGCCCCGGGTGCCAAATGCTCTAGGTACGCCCCTGCTGGTAAGACCACGTATTGAATATGCTGTGCAATTTTGGGCACCTGTTCTAAAGAATGATATTATGGCACTAGAAAAAGAGCAGAGGCGGGGTACAAAATTAATAAAAGGAATGGAACATATCAGCTATGAAGAAAGGTTAACAAATTTAAACCTATTTAGTTTAGAAAAACGTCGCCTGAGTGGAGATATGATAACATTATACAAATATATTCGGGGCCAATACCAACCATTGTGTGGAAATCTATTTACAAACCGGACTTTACATCGGACACGAGGCCATGCATTTAGACTGGAAGAAAGACGATTTCGTCTAAGGCAAAGGACAGTTTTTTTTACTGTAAGAACAATCAGGATGTGGAATTCTCTGCCTGAAGAAGTGGTTTTATCAGAGTCCATACAGATGTTCAAACAGCTACTTGATGCATATTTGCAAAAAGAGAATATTCAAGGATATAATCTTTCAATGTAGGGTAATAACTGCTTGATCCAGGGATAAATCTGACTGCCATTCTGGGGTCATGAAGGATTTTTTTTTCTAGCTTGTTGCAAAATTGTGCTTCAAGCTGGGTTTTTTTGCCTTCTTTTGGATCAACAGCAAAAAACAAATGTGAGGAAGGCTGAACTTGATGGACGCAAGTCTCTTTTCAGCTATGTAACTATGTAATAAAACAGCAGACGCATTTCAGCAAATGTAGCCTTCTTCCAGTGCTGATGTTAATTGCTTCTTCCATCGTTCTTATAGCTGTGTCCATCTACAGTTCAAAAGTTTCATTGGTGTCAGGTTACCTGTATTCTCAAATTCACCGCAACGTAATTTCCGGCACATTCTGATGACGTTGCGGGCTCGTGGAACGCACGTTGAATCACAACGTCAAAGGTCAGCTATAAGAACGATCAGGGCCGGACTGGGAACAAAATTAGGCCCGGGCATTTTTCAATCAGAGAGGCCCCCTAAGAAGGGGGCGGGGCCAGAGAGGGTGTGTTTTGTCATCACTAATGACAAGCACGCCCCCTCTCAAAGTGAGCAAGTTGGTTCAATGCGCAGAGCCCCGCTGAAGAGCTCTGGCATTAGAAAAAGGCCCTGAATTTGTTCTGCACAGCGCAAGAAAATTTAATAACATGCTTGCGCTGTGTTTGCTTTCAAATTGTCTTTGGTGTCTCCACAAGTGGGATACCAGAGGACAAAAGGGCCAGGAAAGTGTATGATGCATGTGTTTGGAGCCTGCTTGTGGGATTGCGTGTGTGTAGAGTGTGGTGTGGTATTGTGTAAATAGGTCAATTTAATTTGTGATTGTGATGTAATATGTGTGGCTAGGGGCTGTAGAGAGTGTGTGTATAGGGGGCATAGTGTTATAGGGGATGTAGCGAGTGTGTGCCTACTGGCTGTAGTGTGTGTGTGTATAGGTGACGTAGTGTGTGTAGGGGTTGTAGAGCGGGTGTGTAGGAGATCTAGTGTGTATAGGAGATTGTGTGTGTGTG
This sequence comes from Pelobates fuscus, assembly GCF_036172605.1. NCBI lineage: Eukaryota > Metazoa > Chordata > Amphibia > Anura > Pelobatidae > Pelobates > Pelobates fuscus. The sequence continues at coordinate 54,532,931 of NC_086318.1, read as the reverse complement.
TATAGAGGATTAAGAGTGCATATAGGGTAAGGGATCTAGCGTGTATCTGGAGCGTAATGTGTGTAGTGGTGCAGTGTGAGGGGTGCTTTAGTGTGTGTATATATATATATATATATATATATGTATATATATATATATATATATATATATATATTTGTGTTAAGGGCTCATGATAGTACAGAAGATACAAACACTGATAAGTGTAGGATGGTATTAAAAGAGCAAGTCGGTTGTGGTGTGCCGGAACCGACGATGAGGTAGGCCTGTAAATAAAGAGGGCCCACCAAGAAGAAATGTAAAGAGAAAAGGAGTTAATAATGAGGAGTGGGTGGGAGGGTGATGCAGCGCTGACCTCGAACGATATGGAGCCAGGTAAGGGGTGTCCCTTAAGTAGGGAAGAGGTGTGTCATACGCCCCTCCCACAATTACAGGCCAAAAGGCCTTAATACTTGTGTTAAGGGCTCATGATAGTACAGAAGATACAAACACTGCTAAGTGTAGGATGGTATTAAAAGAGCAAGTCGGTTGTGGTGTGCCGGAACCGACGATGAGGTAGGCCTGTAAATAAAGAGGGCAAAAGTAGAAAATCAAATTTATTACATACCAGCAATATACATACTTTAACCAGACATGTCTTGAAAGGCATTTCTTACTTCTTGTACCGGGTTAGGTATGTATCTAGAGTAAGCCGATGATTTCCAGCGCCCTAGTGACTTGATAACATGAACTGGAATGTTTGCACTGGATGCTGTGGAGGCCGCTCCTATGCGGAAGGAGTGGCCCGAATAGTTAGCTGATTTGAGGCCCAGCTGTGTAAGTAAAGGTGGTGGTAGTGAGTACCGAACCTTGTAGACTGAAAGTGGTTGAGATGGTGGTTCGTTGTTATGCTGGGTATATAAGTCCAGTAGTTTGACGGGGCTCCACCTGTTGTGAGTAGGATAGTACTTAACCTCTACTGAAAGTGCATGTTGACTGGTTTTGGAGTGAGGCAGAGTCAAGATATAATAGTCCATGTGTTTTGTTAAGTGTGAATGAAGTAGGATGTGAGTGGACTGTGTTGTGCTGATGGCGGTAAATTCTCTTGGTCTCAAGGAACCATAAACAAGGCTACGTATATGGCGGTTTTAACGATGAGGTTTGTGTTGTTGGCAAAGGGTTTAAATCTAGTGAATTTTATAAGTCTTTAAAAATATGGAAATCTATGGGTAGCCTCTGGGCCGTACGTGGGGGTTCGGATCTCTGAATACCCCTAAGGATGTTCTTAATTGGTAGGAGGACACTTGATTTGTCTGGTTGTAAAGTTAGCATGTGATGTTGGATGCCTGTCAGATATGGTTTGATTGTGTTGTATGATAGTTTGAGTTTGAGGTGGCAAAAAGAAGCAAAGTCCAACCAGGATGTCACGATGAAAGGTTGTAAGATGTGTTCAGAAAGGAATCTTTAAATCAAATGAAAGCTCTATCGTAAGTTTCCCGGGTATTAGTAGACAGTGCTAATTGGGACAATGTTCTGCTATGTTGCATAATAGCATCTAGTCCATTACTAGATGGTGGAATAGTGGGGTGTTCGTGGCTGTGAGTGCGGCTGACGGGAGTATTTGACGAAAAGCCTGGAAATTAAAGCGAGACAAATTGTCAGCAGCAGTGTTACATACACCTGGAACATGAATACAAAACAAGAGACAATTATGACATGCAGCCAGCCAAGTGAGTTTCCTCAAGAATCTCATAATAGTCAGTGATTTGGATCGGCCTTGTTTATAATGTGACAAGTTACTTGGTTGTCTGAGTAGCAACGTACAGACGAACCTGCAATAAATGCACCCATGCCACGGCAACCGTCACGATGGGATATATCTCAAACAGAGCTGAGGTAGTGGAAAAACCCTCCAGGTCCTGAACTTCTGAAGGCCAGCTGCCCCAAAGCCATTCGTTCCTGAAAAATTGCTGCAAAACCTGTGGTAGACGCCGCGTCTGACCAAATGGTAGGTGAGGACTCAGACAATTTTGGAAGGAACATGCTTTTACCATTCAAGGTGGTTAAAAATTTTCTCCACATAATTACGCCTGCTGTGGCTTGGGTATCCAGGGGTGACCTGTGTCCATCATGTCTAAAAGTGGGAAACATGTAAAGGAGTTGTGAGATGAAAGCCCGGCCTTGAGGTATGATGCGAATGGCAAAATTCAGTGACCCAAGCAGAGACTGTAATTCTTGCGGTTGCAAGTACCGAGTTGTATGTAGAGATTATGTTGATCAGAATGTTTTCTACCTTGGGCGTGGCAGGCTAGCTTGCATGGTGGCTGAGTCTAGTATGATACCCAGGAATGTGATGAAGGTATCTGGTCCTTCAGTCTTGGTGGAGGAGACTGGGACACCCACCTGTTCGAATAGACTGATGGTTTCTTTTAGGCTACTGGGAGGGGAAATATTCTCCTCGACCAGTAAGAAATCATCCAGATAATGTATAACTGTAGGGCATCTGGCTATATTTAATAAAACCAGCATAGGGTTTCGGCGAATACGTCGAAAATGGCCGGACTACTTTGGAACCTAAATGTTAAACGTGAGCAAAATAGTAGTTCCCTGCCCACTTGATACCATGCAGGTGACACAGTGTAGGGTGGATAGGCAGTAACTTGAAAGCATTGTGATATCAGTCTTACTGAGCCATGCTCCGGCCCCTGCCTGCATGATAGCCGTAATGGCGTGATCTATGGTGGAATATTGCAGTGAAAATTCCTCAGAGGGTATGAGGGAGTTCAGACTAGGAGTGGCAGAGCTGTTGATAGATCAATGATAAGTCTCTGTTTGTGAGAAGATTTCCCTGTGACAATACCGATGGGGTTTGTCCGCCATGTGGTGAACGGAGGGGACTGGAAGGGCCCCCATAGGAAGTCCTCTGCCACTTCCTGGCTATGAGTGTCTCCACCGCTGTAGGGTTTGTTGTGCGGATTGTAAATTAGGACATTCCAGGATTCCGGAAGGCATGTGTATGAGGCCTGTGTGAATCCTTCTGATAGACCCGAGATAATGAATTCCACCAAATGTCTAGATGGATGATGTGGCAGTAATGTCGTAAGTACAGAAATGTTTATTGATGTTAAGTATAGTTTTGGGATACATTTTATTTGGACACAGATTTAGCATGTGCCCTGAAACAGATGGCTGGAGAAAGTGATTGCAACTCAACCAGTGCTGGAGGGGTCGCAGCGGCCGACCCAGCCATGGTAAGGGGTGTAGTGACCGATTCCCCAGGGGTGATACTGGCAGGCTAACTAGGCCTGAAAGGCGAAAAATTAATCTTGTTTTGTGACAGGTGAGGCCCTGCTAGTTGCCAAGTGGCTATGAGAGGCTCTGTCTATGAGTTGGCGTGAGGGGTTATTGAGGCCACCCGTCGTAGTGGCAGGAATCGTAGGCCTCTCTGTGATAGTAAAAGAAAACAGGGGGAGGGAGTGACAGGTGAGGCCCTCTCTATAATATTGCGAGGCGGCTAACTCACGTGTGGCCCGATGGCGTTTGCCTCCGAAACGTTGAGGCGGGGTGTTGGCCTCGCGGACCACTAAACGATAGGCAGAAATGCCAAGAAGGGAGGTACCTATTTGGGCCTATACCCCTAACTTGCCAGTACTCTATGGCCTAGAAGAATGAAACGTATGTGAACTACAACGTGAGCAGGCTTACGTACCTGGTAGTATGTATGAAGTTTTGAGATTCGACAGGTATGAAAACCTGGATAAACCTAAAAAGGGATAGAGTGAGAATGGATCCTGTGAGACCTGTGTAATCTGTATAGGCTGGGATTAGGGCTTCTAGCAGTATGTGTGGGAGGTGTAAAATCTATGAGTATGTTAGTGACATGACTGCCCATGCCTGGTGACAAACGTTACGCTGAGTCCGATACCTGGCAGCAGGGGATTGGCCGTGTAATGTGTATATATGGAAGGTGATCAGATGATATGCATGTCACTAAACTGATCTGGGAATGCAAGGGACTTTTTAATGTGAAGTGACAATATGCAGAATCATAAATGTTGCTGTAAAGTGACGTATGAATGTATGAACCAGAACGTGTGATTCAAAAACCGAAAGTCTTGTGAGACGTATATGCCGTGTTCTTGAATACTCGTGTTACGTCGTCTGAGTGTGTCAAGAAAAGGCCTGAGTTTGTAAATGCCATGTGAAATGACAATCTATGCAGAAAATGTTGTAACGTGACGTATGAGTGGTTGAACCAATGCGTGTGATTCAACCCGAAACCCTCTGTGGAAGGTAGGACCGTGTTCTTATATACTCGTGGTATATCGTATGAGTATGATAAGAAATGGCCTGAATAGTTAGTGCCATGTAATCGTAATGTACATGGTTGTAATAACATCATATCTCCATTATACTCTTTAAAATAGGACCGTGTCCTTGAACTCGTGGTATGTCGTACGAGCATGACAGAAAAAGGAGCCGTAATGTAGGCTAACCATAACTGTAATATACATGTAATATCTGCATTGTAAAATAAATAACTTATTAAAACCATATATATATAATAAGCAAACTGAAACAAAATAGACAACCTAAGATCGTGTAAAATAAGTATTTGAAAGTTTAACCGATTACTGTGCAGGAAACGTATGATTGGTTGGATCAGTACGTGTGATTCAACCCGAGTATGCATGAAAAGGAATTAAATATTTATGTGTCATGGCTAACAACAAAGAAATGAGGCCTGTAACGTAGGCTGATTTAATTGTAATGAAATGGATAATTATAAAAAAAAAAAAACTCCAGTAAGCGTGGGAGTCCAATGTCTATACAGAAATGTTAGCTGGTTTCATACCCTGATGTAATAAGTGATACCTTAAAAATAGCATGAAAATGGTCTGTCTATTTAACCAAGCAACTTTTTAACCAAATGTAAATACATGAAATGATGAAATGTAACTCACGAAAAAGATCTATGTGAATACATAGCAGAATAACCGAATCTTAGTATGAAGGGAAACAGAAGTTAGCATGAATAGCTTAACCGTATGCATTTTAATGCGAACAGCAATCGTGCATAGAATATACTATGAATAAGTGCCGACCAGAAAACACAAACCGAAATGACAATCGTTTAAATGAAGCAAGGTTGTTTTTTACATGAAATGCAATAATGTCTGAGAAGCCTGTAGTACACTGAATGACCGGTAGGGGTCAGTGTGTAGGCGAAAATGCAGTGGTTTGTTGGTTTGTACATGAAATGCGATAATGTCTAAGAAGCCTGTAGTACACCCAAAGACCGGTAGGGGGTTTAAACGAATGATATGCATGAACATGCAATGGTTTTAGAACAGACTTAGACAAAATGCAGCCGTAAAGTGAGGACCTGACCCGTGCATGGTGCCGTGGGACTGATGCCTGGCATAACGGGTAGGTTGACTTACAGTTTGTGAGTCACTTGGACACCATCCACGGCGATGGATTGAAGAAAGAAGGTGGTAGGCCGGAAAAGCCTGTGGCTGGATTCCTGACACAGCTCTGCTTAAAAAACCTCATGGAGTAATCAGGTAAAATGGCGTCTGGATGACCCGGAAGTGGAAATGATGCAGCGCTGACCTCGAACGATATGGAGCCAGGTAAGGGGTGTGTCATACGCCCCTCCCACAATTACAGGCCAAAAGGCCTTAATACATATGTTTGGACGTATTGTATGTGTGAGGGGCGCAGTGTGTGTGTATGTAAGAGGGGTGCTGTGTGTGAGGGTGTTTTTATCTGCCGTCACATTCTAGGTTTCTAATTTTCTTTGTCTGTTAACTCACTGAGGGTTATTTTATATATGTATATATATATATATATATATATATATATGTATATATATATATGTGTGTGTGTGTGTGTGTGAGCGAGGGTGCTGTCTGTCTGAGGGTGCTGTGTGTGAGTGAGGGTGCTGTGTGAGTGAGGGTGCTGTGTGTGTCTGGGTGCGCTGTGTGTCTGGGTGCGCTGTGTGTCTGGGTGCGCTGTGTGTCTGGGTGCGCTGTGAGTGTTTGGGTGCGCTGTGAGTGTTTGGGTGCGCTGTGAGTGTTTGGGTGCTGTGTGTGTCTGGGGGTGTTGTGTGTGTCTGGGGGTGCTGTGTGTGATGTGTGTCTGGGGGTGATGTGTGTCTGGGGGTGCTGTGTGTGTCTGGGTGCTGTGTGTGTCTCGGGGCGCTGTGTGTGTCTGGGGGCGCTGTGAGTGTTTGGGTGCTGTGTGTGTCTGGGGGTGCTGTGTGTGTCTGGGAGTGCTATGTGTGTCTGGGGGTGCTGGGGTGATGTGTGTCTGGGGGTGATGTGTGTCTGGGGGTGCTGTGTGTGTCTGGGTGCTGTGTGTGTCTCGGGGCGCTGTGTGTGTCTGGGGGCGCTGTGTGTGTCAGGGTGCTGTGTGTGTCAGGGTGCTGTGTGTGTCTGGGTGCTGTGTGTGTCAGGGTGCTGTGTGTGTCTGGGGGTGATGTGTGTCTGGGGGTGCTGTGTGTGTCTGGGTGCTGTGTGTGTCTGGGTGCTGTGTGTGTCTCGGGGCGCTGTGTGTGTCTGGGTGCTGTGTGTGTCAGGGTGCTGTGTGTGTCAGGGTGCTGTGTGTGTCTGGGTGCTGTGTGTGTCTGGGTGCTGTGTGTGTCAGGGTGCCGTGTGTGTCTGGGGGTGCTGTGTGTGATGTGTGTCTGGGGTGCTGTGTGTGATGTGTGTCTGGGGGTGCTGTGTGTGTCTGGGGGTGCTGTGTGTGTTTGGGTGCTGTGTGTGTTTGGGTGCTGTGTGTGTCTGGGGGTGATGTGTGTGTGTGTGTGTGTGTGTGTGTGTGAGGGGGCTGTTAGTGTGATTTTTTATTTAAATTTCAATATTTTTTTTTATTAATAATTAAAAAAAAAAAAAAAAGTTATATCCCCCCCTCCCTTCTTACCTTTATCCTGGGAGGGGAGGGGGGATCCATTCTGCCTGTGGGTGGGGTGCCATGCTGCCATGGAGGGTGCTGCAATCCTTCCCTGGTGGTCCAGTGGTGAGAGTGAACTCTAACCTGCCGGCTAGAGTTCACTCTCGCGAGATCTGAGCGTTGCCGCGGTAACCGATAACCGCGGCAACGCTCAGACCTCGCAAGAGGACCCGGCGGAGCTGCTGGATAGAGCTCCGCCGGTCTGTCTCCTGCCTCCCTTCCTCCCCTGCCGGCGGCCGCATCTCAGTGCCTGTGGGCCGGTGAGGGAGATCTTTGATCTCCCCACCGGCCCATGGAGACACACAGCAGGGCCGGCGCTCGGATAGCGCTGGCCCTGCAGGGGCTGGCAGGGGAGATCCTGTGATCTCCCCTGCCAGCCTCGGCCCCACGGCCATCGCGGCCCACCGGGCATTTGCCCGGTATGCCCGATGGCCAGTCCGGGCCTGAGAACGATGGAAGAAGCAATGAACATCAGCACTGGAAGAAGGCTACATTTGCCGAAACGCATCTGCTGTTTTATGCACTTTATATATTTATTTGGGTTACTAACAGGTGGTAAGTGTAACCATTTGTGTGTTTCTCACTACCACTCTATAGTACCCATTTTACATATAGTATTTACTTGTTTCTATACTCAATAAATTAAATTTGACAACTATTGAGGATCCATCATACAGTTCATTTTTTGGTGATCTTGCAAATTGGAACGTATAGCCATTAGTGGCACCCTACAGCGAATAATACAGAGCCTGGGACGGCTCTGAGTCATGTGAGTGGAACTCCTACCTCACCCTTTTTATTGTATGCTTTAAACAGTTCACACTATGTTGTGTAATTTTATTTTCTAGGTTCCTTGAGAAAAAAGTTTGTATTTACTCCTTGTGTTATAAGGTTTTTTCCTTACTAGTATATATATTTCTTCTTTCTATAATCAATGAATATACATCATCTTTTACATAGGTGCAGCATAGTACACAGACATCGAAGTTCAAAATGTTGCCATTCCCCAATCCAATCTTTTTTGTGACAAGTTATAGCTATTACTAAGTACTTTCAATTATAGAGATTTGCTAAGCGATAAACTGAAGTCATTGTTCTTTAATTAAACACTTTGAGAATGCATGCCGAACGTGCCTGTTAGACCTGAGTCTAAATTCCAGTGGGAAATGTTTTCATTGATGTGACGAGATGGGATCTTTGTCGTGATTTATCCAAGGCTCTAAGATACACATACACTGCTCAAGTCTAACATATTTCAAGACATTCTCCCTGAATTGTATAATTCCTTTAATACGTGTCTAATTATACGTTCATTTCTGGAGTAAATATAAAAGCAATTGTGACAAACTGCCATTTGCCACTGGGCATTGGAGAGGACTTATTGCTAGCCTCCTGCCCTGCGACTATGGCCCTGGAATGTATTGCCCTTTAAGAACTGCATTTGGGCATAATGGATTTTGGTATACTGTTTCTGGCCCTTTAACTGTGTTGTACAAAGAAATGGTTTGTACTTTTAAACTGGCACTTCGAATGCAGTCGAAGTGCCGAAGTCGTCGAAGTGTCGAAGTGGTCGAAGTGGCCGCCATTAGACAGTCGAAACACGTGGCGGCGGCCATTTTAATCCAGTCGAACGCGGTGACCTGTACCTTCCCCTACTCTTCGACACTGCGGCTGGAGGCTAAGTCCCGTTCGAAGATTCGAACACCAGTTCGAATGGGACTTTGTCATTTTGGTGTAAAATAGACCTCCATTATACGATTTAACACTGCTAAAACGCAACCCTGGTTCCACTTCGACACTTCGACAAAAGTCGAAGTGAGTTTGCCGATTCGAACGCCGCCTTCGGATGGGACTTTGTTACTTTCAGGGCAGAAATAGACCGACCGCACAGCCTGAATCTGTGGAACTGTTTTGGGCATGAAAATGTGCTTGCGGTCGGTCATAAAGGACTTCCAGCTAACTCTTTAACCCCTGGATGGAATTAGCTGAATTTTGGATATTTTTGTAAGTAAAGTATGCTGATTATTAATTATTTTTATGAAGATTGAATGCATAGTTTTGGAGTTATCAAAATGTATAAAAATTTATGTTTAAATTGTACGATATAATTGGGTTACCTCTCAGGCTAAGGGGAGGGAATCTGTGGGATGTAACCATTGTGTGATTGGGTAATGTTTAATTGGATGTGGGCGTCTCCCTTGCAGGGGAGAATTGCATAAAAGCAGAGTGTGTGTAATTAAACCAGAGTTCTTCTTGACCCTTCAATACGTAGCCTTGTCTCGTTATTGGAGGGAACTGCTATATCACACTGGGGATTGCTATGCTCTGCATACTCCCTTGAGCTTTAATCACTTAGCTCTTTTGAGAGCTTGATCCTGTTACGCTCTCCTTGGAGGAGAGGTCTTTCCCACACGGTCCTGAATGCTGGAGGTTCATTCAGGGTGGAAGGAAGACGTCGCGGCTCCAGTTAAGCTATGGCGGTTGTGGAGTCTGCGGTGGTTGTGGTGTCGTCTGCAGTGCGTGGAGTCCTCAGGAAGCGCTAGGAGAATCCGTCAATGGAAGGTGTCCATTACAGCGATCTTCTGTTTAAAAGTAACATACATTGTTCATTAATTTCCTTCTCCCTGGGGACATAGTTTGATATAATGCCATAAAATGAACGTTCAGTTAGATGTAGCATATACTTTGTCTTCTTAAAGGACCACTATAGGCACCCAGACCACTTCAGTTCAATTAAGTGGTCTGGGTGCCAGGTCCATCTAGTGTTAACCCTGCCTGCTGTAAACATAGCAGTTTCAGAGACACTGCTATGTTTACATTTAGGTTAATCCAGCCTCTAGTAACTGTCTCATTGACAGCCGCTTGAGGCGCTTCTCACTGTGATTTTCACAATGAGAAGATGCCAGCGTCCATAGGAAAGCATTGAGAATGCCACGCATGCGCATTCAGCCGATGGCGTCGGAAGGAGGAGAGTCCCCAGCGCCGAGGGAGCCCGGCGCTGGAGAACGTTAAGTGTTTAACCCCTTCCTACCCCTAGAGCCTGGCAAAGGGGAGCCATGAGGGTGGGGGGGGGGACCTATTAACACTATAGTGCCAGGAAAACGAGTTTGTTTTCCCGGCACTTTAGTAGTCCTTTAATTATTATGTCTGAAACTAAATTCATTGTGATTTTAATGTTGTGACTGATCAGTGTGCTATCACTCGATGCTATCTCAGGAGACAATCCTGGAATGCTTATGTATCTACATTTTACAGACAAGTCATGTCACAAAAAGTGCGACAATTCAGCTCACAAGAACCTTAATTACACATGATTAAAGCACTTGTGAGCTGCAACATGTCTGAGGCTTGACTTACACTTTTCAGTCTGAATTTGTCTAATCATCACTTACAACTGGGAACTGCTGTGCTCCTATCCTTCTGGCTTTAAAGGGCCATATTGCACTGGATAACAAATGATCAGACAGTCTACGAGCTTACCCTCTAGGGTTGATTGCAGCTTTAGCCTAGTGACTCTCAATTCGCTCGTAGTCCCAGTCATTCTCTGCTACTAGATCGTGATGCAACTCTCAGAGTAGTGAAACTGACCTAAGTTTTTTTTGAGGAATGCTGGGATTCTATCATCTTATCCTGCAAAGCCTTATAAAACAATTTCCAGGACCTCTGATATACATTCCCAGACACATATGCACACACCAGTGGGGCTCTGCAAAGCCTGTACCTATGGAGCTAAGAGGAGTACCTCACCCATGTACCTGGGGAGCCATAAGGTGTACCTCTATTACAGAATTGCTCTATCAGTTGTGTTGCTACACATCAATGACATACAAGGCTAATCCTGTTGTAGCACTGTTTCAGTAATTGGCCTACGATTTTTACCCTAACAATTGACAATAATTAATCTAAGACCATAAGTAGTTTAGTTTGTTTCATTTCATATTGCAATAGTAATTATAAGTTTAAAGTCTACAATGAGAATTATGGTACGGTTTCCAGATCTTTCCTTTGTCATATATATATATATATATATATATATAATGGTTTTTAGCAGCTTGATTTTTTGCTCACTGTAGGAATTCAATGACTTTATTAATTAATATTTTGTTTAAATCATAGAAAATGTTAATATAATACATTTTTTTTACATTTTTCTACAATGCTGTATACTGTTGTAACATTACCATGTAAGCTAAACAGCGCCATCTGCTGACATCATCAAGAAACACATGCTTTGTCCAAAAAAACAAACAAACAAAAAACAGTTAATGTATTAGAAATGTTATTAATTTAGGATTTTAAAGGATTTGTCCTGCATCACCATGTTTACGACAGTTTGGAAATAATTAAAGTTCCTGCAATATGAAAAGTTATTTTTTTCCATTATTTTCCATTATTTATGTCAGAATAATTAACTTTATTGAAGTTTTTTTCCAACAACTCTTGCTATAGTCTTTTATAATATTTGCACAGTCTGGCAGCTTGTATAACATATCGTCCTCAAATGTAAAACAGCGGTGTCAGCTGATCGCTCTCAGACAAAGAATGCAATTCTGTGCATAGGAATATGCACAGAATTGACGTAAGTCTTCCCAGAACACTAGTTGTGGACTGGCAGATGACACCCTAGTGACACTGATGGAGGTGGAGTTATACCTCCAGCAGCAGATGGTAAACTCCGTATAAGCAGTGTTTCATAGTGAAATGCTACACATACATACTTCAGGCACCATAACCACTTCAAATCACTGAAATGTTCAGGGTGCTTGGAGTAACCCTTTAACAGCTAAATTATAGTATTACATAAAAACAAGGCAGGTAGGTTTGAGGGAGGAATATTTTTAGAAGATAATTATATATTTAAGATTATATTTGGCTATCCTGGTATACTATTGAAATTACAACAAATAATAAGACCACAATGGGCCCCTAATAAAGTACAGGTAACCCTCCCATGCCCCATAGGTGTTGTTTTATTAATCATAATATATATATATATATATATATATATATATATATATATATATATATATATATATATATATATTCCTATACAGGTGACATTTTCATATACCCATCTAAACTCCTCTGGGGAGATCTGGCTGGAGCTCCTAACCTTTAATATAGGTTTAATACTAACACAATCATATTAAAAAGGTATCGCAGTTTTCCAATAAATGCGGCATATCCAATGGAGTTACTTGGCCTTGAATGTATCACTAAATAGATCACTAGAGTTGATACAGTTACACAACAATGATAAGTCACTTCACAGGTTTAATACCTAGTGGCACTTTATCATCAAGAGCTTTAACTAGGTACAAAATGCATCAAGTGGCTTTATCGCTGCTGTGTCCTTGATCTCGATTCTGCGGGGGATATTTTAATCAATGTAAAGCAACTGAATCTATTTATGAACAAACAAATGCAGTGTTTACATTACAGCCTAGAGATACCTCCACTGGCCACTCCTAAGATGGCTGCTAGAGGTGGTTCCTAGGGCAGTGCTGCACTGTGAGCAGCACTGACATTCAGTGTCTCCACCCTCTGCATGCAGACACTGAACTTTTCTCATAAAGATTCATTGATTCAATTCATCTCTATGAGGAGATGCTGATTGGCCAGTTCTGTGTTAGGCTTGTGCTGGCTCTTCCCTGATCTGCCTCCTTGACAGTCTCAGCAAATCCAATGCTTTCCTATGTGAAAGCATTGTGATTGGCTCATACCACCACTTCTGTTTATGTCAACCAAGAAGGCAGATCATGGGCAAAGCCAGCAACAGCAGACTACAATAAAAGAAAGATTTTGCTATATTTACGGGGGCAAGGAGAGGTCTGAGGGGCAAGATGGTGTTTTTAACACTATTGGGTCAGGAATACAGGTTTGTGTTCCTGACCATATAGTGTTCCTTTAGGGATTTTATTCTTGCAGGTTTTTAAGGGTTTAGGAAGAGCCCTATTTTTAAGTTTGAAATTCGATTTGTGTATTCGGTTTCAAAAAGATTTTGATTTGTCTAATTTTGGCCAATTGGTGATCTGTTGGAAATTATTATTATAATTATTATTATTATTATTATGTTATTTAACCCCTTAAGGACTGAGCCAAATGTACATGTTGTGAACAAAACAAAACGTAAACAAAACCTTCACTTTTACTGGCGATATCATCGTTGTAAAACATTTTACTGTTTTGAAACACTAATATTTGTGTTCAGCGAAGTCTCCCGAGTAAAACAGTACCCCCCATGTACAGGTTTTATGGTGTCTTGGAAAGTTATAGGGTTAAATATAGTGCTAGCAAATTAAATTCCCTATACTTTCGGCATGGGTTGTCAGCCAGGTCCCGCTAATTGTAATTAATTAAGATACCTAATTATGTAAAAATATTACATAAATATATATGTAGAATTAATATATGTAATTTAATTATTTTTATTTATATATATAGTGATATATACGTATATAGATATATATTATTTTGTTCTACGTGTATTTTGATATAGATATATATATATATATATATTAATATCACAATACAGTTAGAACGAAATAACACACATCTATATATTTTTTTATGATTTTTTAAATTTTATTTTTTAACGTATTTACATTTTTTTTATATTATATATATATATATATAACAATAATTACATATATATATATATATATATTTAATCAGTATCAGTCTACGTGTAATTTGATATTAATATATAATTATATATATATATATATATATATATATATATAAAATTATATATAATATTAATAGTAAAATACACCTAGACAGTGTATGTGTGTGTATGTGTATATATATACTTAGATCATATATATATGATCTAAGTATATATATATATTTTTTTTTTACACTTATTTAATGTATTTGATTTGATTTCCAGCCAGCAGGGGGACTACCTGTCATTACAGTTAGTCCCCCTGCTGGCAATGCACCAGGCAGCTAACCCGGCCATGTGATTGTGAGGTCCTCGCATGGACCTCACTCTCACATGGCCGGGGGGGGGCTTCAGGACATCGGATGTGCTGCGGGGTTCCCCTTAACCGCGACCGGGTAAGTAAAAAAAAAAAACGGAGAGCGTACTATTACGCCCTGCGGCGTTTAGAGCCGCTTAGAATAGGGCGTGATAGTACGCCCTCCGGTTTTAAGGGGTTAAATAGCGCCATCAAATTCCACAGCGCTTTACAGTGGGTGGACGAAACAGACATGTAGTTGTAACCAGACAAGTTGGGCACACGGACAGAGGGGTTGAAGGCCCTGCTCAATGAGCTTACATGCTAGAGGGAGAGGGGTAAAGTGACACAAAAAGGTAAGGATAGTATTAGACTAGTGACAGTTGCAGAAGAGGAATCAGTCGGGAGCTATTAACAGTTCAATTGATACGCTTTTATGAAGAAGTGGGTTTTTAATGATTTTTTGAAGGAGTGGAAATATGGAACCTTGAAATGCTGTATGGACATATCACGAAACAAGAAAACAAACAACAGTTTATTTTGTTTTAGTATTTGTTTGTTTTATTACATATGTGGCACCAAAAAAAAATAATGTTTAATTTTATTCAGAAATCAAATGATCAGACCAATAGAGGGGAGGGGGGGAGGGGGGAAATAGAGGAGCGAAAAATCAAAACTCAAAGTTATATATTTTTATATTGTATATTTAATAAATATATATCATTGTGGTGCAAAGGTTTTGCACTCTTTTGGTTCATCCAAATCATCCTTCCCAAAATAACTGCATGGACGAAATTAGTCAGAAATGCAACATTGACGAACCCCCGTTCCCAATGTGTCCGTGTTTATCTGTGTGTCTGTATATCTGTGTGTGTATCAGCATATGTGTATCTGTGTCACTGTTAGTATGTGAGTAATAGTATGGTTGTGCATATATCCCAACATACAAACACCAACACTACACACAATACACACATGCATTGAAACGCCATGACTACACATAAATATACTCCTGCATTCAAACACTACACACCCACAGGATGGGCAAATGACAGATCCTTAGCTGGCAATCACAGTGGGAGTTGTATGACAGCTTAGGATATACTTTTGGCCATCCTCGCATCTGGGCTCTCTTTACATTAATTACACCACTGATCAAATTCCTACATTTTCTCCAAATGTTGCATTTTGGAGCCACATTGAAAGCTTTTTAAAATCCATACTGTGGGCCCTAATTAAGTGCAAGCCTCTTTATGTGATTTTCAAGTTTCTATTATTTTTTTTTTATCAGGTAATCTACAGGGAGTGCAGAATTATTAGGCAAATGAGTATTTTGACCACATCATCCTCTTTATGCATGTTGTCTTACTCCAAGCTGTATAGGCTCGAAAGCCTACTACCAATTAAGCATATTAGGTGATGTGCATCTCTGTAATGAGAAGGGGTGTGGTCTAATAACATCAACACCCTATATCAGGTGTGCATAATTATTAGGCAACTTCCATTCCTTTGGCAAAATGGGTCAAAAGAAGGATTTGACAGGCTCAGAAAAGTCAAAAATAGTGAGATATCTTGCAGAGGGATGCAGCACTCTTAAAATTGCAAAGCTTCTGAAGCGTGATCATCGAACAATCAAGCGTTTCATTCAAAATAGTCAACAGGGTCGCAAGAAGCGTGTGGAAAAACCAAGGCGCAAAATAACTGCCCATGAACTGAGAAAAGTCAAGCGTGCAGCTGACAAGATGCCACTTGCCACCAGTTTGGCCATATTTCATTGCTGCAACATCACTGGAGTGCCCAAAAGCACAAGGTGTGCAATACTCGGAGACATGGCCAAGGTAAGAAAGGCTGAAAGACGACCACCACTGAACAAGACACACAAGCTGAAACGTCAAGACTGGGCCAAGAAATATCTCAAGACTGATTTTTCTAAGGTTTTATGGACTGATGAAATGAGAGTGAGTCTTGATGGGCCAGATGGATGGGCCTGTGGCTGGATTGGTAAAGGGCAGAGAGCTCCAGTCCGACTCAGACGCCAGCAAGGTGGAGGTGGAGTACTGGTTTGGGCTGGTATCATCAAAGATGAGCTTGTGGGGCCTTTTCGGGTTGAGGATGGAGTCAAGCTCAACTCCCAGTCCTACTGCCAGTTTCTGGAAGACACCTTCTTCAAGCAGTGGTACAGGAAGAAGTCTGCATCCTTCAAGAAAAACATGATTTTCATGCAGGACAATGCTCCATCACACGCGTCCAAGTACTCCACAGCGTGGCTGGCAAGAAAGGGTATAAAAGAAGAAAATCTAATGACATGGCCTCCTTGTTCACCTGATCTGAACCCCATTGAGAACCTGTGGTCCATCATCAAATGTGAGATTTACAAGGAGGGAAAACAGTACACCTCTCTGAACAGTGTCTGGGAGGCGGTGGTTGCTTCTGCACACAATGTTGATGGTGAACAGATCAAAACACTGACAGAATCCATGGATGGCAGGCTTTTGAGTGTCCTTGCAAAGAAAGGTGGCTATATTGGTCACTGATTTGTTTTTGTTTTGTTTTTGAATGTCAGAAATGTATATTTGTGAATGTTGAGATGTTATATGGGTTTCATTGGTAAAAATAAATAATTGAAATGGGTATATATTTGTTTTTTGTTAAGTTGCCTAATAATTATGCACAGTAATAGTCACCTGCACACACAGATATCCCCCTAAAATAGCTAAAACTAAAAACAAACTAAAAACTACTTCCAAAAATATTCAGCTTTGATATTAATGAGTTTTTTGGGTTCATTGAGAACATGGTTGTTGTTCAATAATAAAATTAATCCTCAAAAATACAACTTGCCTAATAATTCTGCACTCCCTGTAGATAATGTGAATAAAAGGTACAGGTTTTTTGGTTTTTTTTTTTCTTATAATTGCAGAGGTTGAACATTACCTGAACATTAATCATAGGAGCACTGCATGGCAGGTACCTGCTCTGCTGATTTAAATGTGATGAGAAGGTAGTGACGCGATGCAGAGATAGTAAATGTGATGTGGAGGTAGTGACGCGATGCAGAGATAGTAAATGTGATGTGGAGGTAGTGACGCGATGCAGAGATAGTAAATGTGATGTGGAGGTAGTGACGCGATGCAGAGATAGTAAATGTGATGTGGAGGTAGTGACGCGATGCAGAGATAGTAAATGTAACGTGGAGGTAGTGTAGGTCACTCAGTAAACTGGCTGCACAGCTACCCCATAATTGTAAGAAAAGTGAGACTGGATTGGCCTCATATATATATATATATATACTGAAAACAATTATCAAATAAAAAACAAATCCTTTAAGAGTGTATGTATGTGTATAGGACTGTATGTATGTGTATAGTTATGCACGTAAAGTCCCTCACAAAAATGAATTGGGGGAGAGAGACCAACGCGCACGCACAAAAAAAAGAAACATTTCATGGGGTGAGATGACAACATACATTTTTGCCCTAAGTGCCAGGTAACCAAGATAGGCTTCTGCTCTGGTTTGGAGTTAAAGGCCACAGGGTCCTCACCTTTGGAGAAGGACACAAATTAACCCTTCACAATCCCTCCTGAGCTATCTACTTGGCCATTTAGTTACTGTTACATCTTATAGGTGACAGGACATTTCTTAGGAAAAGGAACAATGATCACCATCTATGTCAGAAAATCTGTTCAAACTACCTCTACTACCATACTATTCGTTCTGAGATAATAAGTTGTACCTCTATTTTGAAGAATCTCTAAACGATTACTCACAATAGGCGGTCAGTGATAGGCTGAGAGAATCAGATGATGCCAAGGCAAACCTTCCTGGAGTGGAACAGAGGTGCTACAGCTGTGGGTGCAGGAAACCAACTTTTGGGATAAACTGTTCAAGAATGGATTAAAGCAGCACGGTCAGCCCCCTACTCTGAAAAATGAGTGTCATAAAGATAGAATGTTTAAAGAATACTAATTTTGACTGTATTGTAATTTCACTGAAATTGCAACCCAGTCAAGAGATATACAGAGATAAATTAGGGACTACTTTGTCTCTTTATTTTTCCTCCGTCTGACTTTCTTAGACACAGGGTGGTGGCGTCTAAGAGTCAATCCCGACAGCGGTTACCAGTGATGGCTGCATGGAAATGGCTGTGTTGAGGAACCCATGATCTCACGGGATTAGAGACCTCAATGCTGTACTTTTGCACATGCGCATGCACAAGAGTACAGCTGTGACATTGGCTCCAAAGAGGACCTGCCGGATCTTGGTGGCCGCACCTATGAGTGACAGGTTCAGTTAAGTAAACTTACCTTTACCTGTCCACCCTGGCCACCGGGCCCACAGCGGTGATGTCATAGTCAGGTGACTTTGCAAATTTGGCAAAGTCCCCAAATGGTGACAGTGCCGCTTTAACCTCTGAAGTTAACCCCTTAAGGACCAAACTTCTGGAATAAAAGGGAATCATGACATGTCACACATGTCATGTGTCCTTAACCCCTTAAGGACACATGACATGTGTGACATGTCATGATTCCCTTTTATTCCAGAAGTTTGGTCCTTAAGGGGTTAAGGGGTTAAAACAGCACCCAGGTACTCCTGCCTCTATAAAAAAAAATAATAATAATTAAGATGAAGTTATTAAAGGGGTCAGAGTGTTCCTTTAAATTCAGAACTTGGTTATTTTTACATACATGCACCCAGGGAACTGTTTTCCGCGAGGCAAACAAAGCATCTGCCTTGGGCGGCACTTTGCAGGGTGCAGCAAAAAAAAGCCGCCCCCAAATGCCCAGGCAGATCCCTTGCTTGCCTCGTGTCCTGGGGGGCTCAAAAGCTGTCCAGCTGGCCACTTTTTAGCCCCCCTGAGGCGGGCAGTGGGCAGCGAGAGAGCATACTCACTTGAGCTCTTCCTGCTCAGCTCCCTCCGCGCCGCTTAATGAAGGCGGGAGCCGGAATATGACGTCAGACCGGCTTCCGGTATCACTAAGCGGCGCGCGAGGGAGCTGAGCAGGAAGATTAAAGCTCCCTCGCCGCCTACTCAACCTGTCCGCCCCCTGCCTGCCCGACCAGCAGCCCCACTGGACTGTAGGCAAGCAAGCCACACCAGCTCTCCCAGGGAGGCTGGGTGGATGTAAAATAAAATAAAAATAATAATTTGTGAGTGTTGGGAGAAATGTGTATGTGTCTGTAAGTGTGTGTGTGTATATGTGCCTGTAAGTGTGTGTGTCTAAGTGAATGAGTGTGTATGTGTGTGTGTATGTGTGTGTGTCTGTGAGTGAATGTGTGTGGGTCAGTGAGTGTGTATGTGTCGGTCAGTGAGTGCGTCTGTCAGTGAGTGAATGCATCTGTCAATGTGTGTGCGTCTGTCTGTGTGTCCAAGTAATAGTGTGTGTGTATGTCATTGTTTGTCAGTGTATATGAGAGTGTGTCTGTCAGTGAGTGTATGTTTCTGTCAGTGAGTGTGCGTCTGTCAGTAAGTGATTGTCAGTCAAAGTGCGGCCTTGACAGGAAGGGATGGGGAAAATGTAAATTGGGGGGGCAGGGTGCCCAAGCACCGTCCTGCCTAGGGCAGCCCAAATCCTAAATACACCATTGCATGCACCCTAATAAAATAAGACTTGAAGTTCTCATTTTTATTTTTTTTCGTTTTCAGTGGAAACAGAGACTGCACATGCCTCTTAATACAAGGGCTTTTCTCATCTAAACTGGTACTAAATCAAGTCTCCAGACAGAAACATAAATAATAGGATTAAATGAAGTTTCTATATACGAAACAAGTTGTATAATGTCCATGTGTGTACTTGTTTATGGATTACAACCTATAACAATGATTTTACTTTTATTAACTCTTATCCACAAAACACTAATAATTACTTAAATTGTCTGTCTGTTTTTAATTATGTTATTATTAGATTGGTCGCTTTTTGCTTGCTTTCGTCACGCTTCCCCCCACCCCCCCTACCATTTCTAACAATGGATTGCCTGCTTGGAGATAGTCTGTCTTCGTGAATATTCATGAGCTCAGCAGTGGTTTTGTTTCCAATGGAGACAGTAAACAGACTGAAAAAGGTCTGTGTAGGCTTTTGTTAGATGTACCTTAGTCTCAACAACCGTCTGTAAACAAAAACTAGCCTTCCCTCATTCGGCAAAATGACTTTGTTCTCAAGCCAGCATTTTTATTTTTTTTTAAAGTATGCAAAGTAGAAACAATCTAACAGAATTCAGCGTCTGAGGAAAAAAGAAATATCTCACCTTCGCAACTATTTAAGCTGATAACATTGATATCTTTTTTTCAAAAAAAAAAAAAAAAATTCAAATTTTTTCTAATTTTTAAGGATACTAGAAAGAAGAAAAGAGGACCTGGGCGCTTGAAAAATGGGTAGCAGACAAGTGTCCATCAGACGGGCCACTTCTGCTGGGTACCGGCTTCCAGATCGAAGTGCAGCAGGGGTGGAATCACGTTCTACGGTCTCTTTAAACAAGACGTATCCAGGGGTGCGACAAAATCCACCACTAGATACCAAGGACAAGGAGAAACAGATCTGGGGGGGTAATGTCAGACAAGACCATATCTGGAGAGAACAAGTGGAATCTGAGAAGAGAGGAGAGAAACGCTGGTGAGTCAGTTTTGCTGGGATTATAGATTTTTAAAAATACATTGCCATTGTCGTTACATTTGTGAATGCGGTAAATTTTACCAGCTACCACATTCAGAAGGTCCATAAATATCTCCATGGCTGACTGATATCTCTGTAGGTGAACAGCCTTCTAGATGGTCCAGTCCAATAGTTGTTGTTTCGATTTCCAATCTTTGGTCTAATATGTATGAAACGTTTACGTTATGCATGCAAGTCAGTAAATCAGGAGTTGTTACAAAAGGAAATTGCCATTGGCACTCTAGAGAAACTTTTAGTGTAGGCATTTCTTCTTAATGGCTGTCGTACATGTGGTGAAATAATATGAGCTAGTAAACTGTGAACTGCACCACTTGCAATAAAGAAGTCTTGATTTATTGATACGTATGTAATAGGTAACCTTGTCCACAAACAGTGATATTTACATAACCCCCAAGTGTCCCTATTTACGAGGGACAGTCCCTATTTTGTTCCCAAATCTCTCTGCCTCTCTTTCTATCCTAATGTCCTTCTTTTCTAGGAATTTTATTTAAGTGTATAACAGAGCTCCACAGCAATAATACTCCCAGTAATGTGTGAGTGTATAACAGAGCTCCACAGCGATAATACTCCCAATAATGTGTGAGTGTATAACAGAGCTCCACAGCGATAATACTCCCAATAATGTGTCTGAGTGTATAACAGAGCTCCACAGCAATAATACTCACAGTAATGTGTCTGAGTGTATAACAGAGCTCCATAGCAATAATATTGCCAGTAATGTGTCTTTAAACTGCAATAAATGTGTTTGGAAATCAGTCTGTGTAAATAAGATACATTGTTCTGGTTCTAAATTACATGTTATTTAATTAAAGTGTTTCTATTTGTCCATTGGAAATGTTGGAAGGTATATATAATGCTACATATTTAAACTGAGTTAGATTGTTTCTTACTTCACCACCTGTACTTTTCCAATGCGATATTCTGCACATGCAGTTTATAACAGTTTTTGATACATGTTGTTTACTAGTAATAACTTTACGTTATTAAATTGTCTTGGTGAGAGAATCTGGTAAACCGTTACATTTTAGACAAAGCCTTTTTGCTTTAAAGGACCACTCTAGGCACCCAGACCACTTCAGCTTAATGAAGTGGTCTGGGTGCCAGGTCCTTCTAGGGTTAATCCATTTTTTCATAAACATAGCAGTTTCAGAGAAACTGCTATGTTTGTGAATGGGTTAAGCCTTCCCCTAGTTCCTCTAGTGGCTGTCTCACTGACAGCCGCTAGAGGCGCTTGCGTGATTCTCACTGTGAAAATCACAGTGAGAGCACGCAAGCGTCCATAGGAAAGCATTATGAATGCTTTCCTATGTGACCGGCTGAATGCGCGCGCAGCTCTTGCCGCGCGTGCGCATTCAGCCGACGGGGAGGAGAAGAGGAGGATCGGAGGAGGAGAGCTCTCCACCCACCGCTGGAAAAAGGTAAGTTTTTACCCCTTTCCCCTTTCCAGAGCCGGGCGGGAGGGGGTTCCTGAGGGTGGGGGCACCCTCAGGGCACTCTAGTGCCAGGAAAACGAGTATGTTTTCCTGGCACTAGAGTGGTCCTTTAAGCAGTACTATAGTGTCAGGAACACAAACATGTATCCCTGACACCATAGTGGTGAAATCACTATTTAGGTGCCCAGCACCCCTTGCCTCCCTTTTAAAAAGGTATATTACTTTTGTCCAGCATTGCGCTGGTCTCGCCGCGGCTGGACCCGCCCACATGACTGAGATAATCAAACCTGATGATCTCAGCCAATTCAATGCTTTCCCACAGGAAAGCATTTGGAGGCTGTTACGCATTCACGGCAAAACTCTCTGCTGCATCAATCAGCATCTCCTTATAGAAATGCATAGAATCAATGCAACTCTACGGGGAGCGTTCACACTGTAGCACTGATTCAGGAAGCACCTGTGGTGGCCTTCTGAGGAGTGCCCACTAGAGGTGTTACTAGGCAGTTTTCTTTGAAAAGGCAGTGTTTACATTAAAAAGCTTGCAGGGACTTGCTATAGACACCAGAGCCACTACATTAAGCTGTATTTGTTCTGGTGACTATAGTGTCCCTTTAAGTGCTTTATGTGCCTGGACTCTGTCATGTTTGGGACAGTTTATTAAAGTTCATAACAAGCTGAACTTTTATAACGGGGGCAGAATCCCCTCCCTGCTGTCACTAAGAAAAAAAGGGATGGTTTCTTCTGCTTCTGTTAGTTCAATACAGCTCATTCAAAAATTACAAAGTTTCAGCACAGAGGCTTCCCAGTGAGAAGCATCGAATCAGAGTATTCCCCAGGACAGAGTCAAAGTGAAGTGTTTTCCTTGGGTGTTAAGAAAAATAAAAAATTTTATGGAGTATTTATTACTTTAATAGTTACTGCAAAATCTCTTTAAAGCGACCTGGCTGTTACCTTCAAATTTCCCCTGCTACCTCAAGTCTCCACTCCCCATCATAACCTTTAGATTGTAAGCTCCTGGGCTGTCTAGCTTAGTAGTTTGTATAACATTGCTGTAAATGCTAGATTTCAGCTCACAGTATACTCTGCGCTCCGGAATATGTTGGAGCTTTATTACTAATGCCAGTAGTAATAATGGTCAAAATAAATAGGCAAACCTAGCCAGAACCGAAAATCCCTTTGTTATTTCTTCCAAACCTGCTATATTGATGTGCATTCTGCAAATTAACTGATAAATGCATGAAATAATCCTGCTGTTGGGCAGTGCATGATAAGTGCTGCCCAGCAGATTGTATTCTGTATTTCATGAGAACTGATTTTTGTTTTTCTGTTTTAGGGAGGAAACCTGGGGTTTTCTCAAGGAATACGATTCACAGGTAAGAAATGTAAAATTAGAAGTACATAATAACTACTAGACTTTACAGCAATAAAATCCTATTGGTGGGGGAAAAAAAACTCTATTCAATATCCGTCTGTATAGTTAGAACCCTGTATATTTCCCTTCTAGAGAGACTTAAACAGAGAAATGTAGCCCCGTGTTACTTTATATTACACTGAGGGGTTATAATAACCCGATTAATGCACCCTATGGGATGGGGTTACAACTTTGGGCGGTGGGAGGGGGATGATAGACCTAAAGGACAACTGGCACCTCAAAACTAAATATGAATATAATAATCCTTTCGTCAAGCTTTAAAAGGTAATAGATTTGTTTTTGAAAATTAAGTATATGTGAATTTTTTTTTTTAAACTCATCCCTATCTTTAGTATAAGACAGGATCCTTCCCCTACGTGCACCTTGAGTCAGATAGTGTTTGAAAACCGAGAGTTAGTCTCTATGGTCTTCCCTGTTCTGCGCATTGAGTGAAGCAGGGAAGACCATAGAGACTAAATGTCGGTTTTTGAACACTGTCTGACTTCCCCCTCCCTCATCTCCGTTTTGCTCTAATCAACCTTCCTAAACAATCTAAAAATTACCTGAAATCCAGCGATGAATGCTCCTGTCCTGGTCTCCACTTCCCATCGGACTTCACTCCTTCTCGTAGAGACGCATTTGATTGGACCATTTCACCGACTCAGCGCGCATGTGCGTTGAAGGAGGAAACACGGATGGACATGGCAGGGAATCAAGCTGAAAAAAAATAAAATAAGTAATTCAGTAAATTGAGGGAGGCAGAGGGGGTGAGCAGTGAGGGAGGGGAGATAGAAACTTCTCCTAGGGAGTGCGCTCCCAGCACTGCCTGCAAAGGTATAAGCTGATAACGTCTGTCACCAGCATGCAGTGTTTGCTGAGGATAGACATCGTTTTTGCACAGGCAGCCCCGAACAGAGTCACGTGTGCCGGGGGTGTAACTAGAAACTGTCACAAAAGTGCAAATATCTCTATTTGCAGCATATCAGGCACAAACACTGCACATACAGATTACAACCACCATAATCACTTCTAAAAGATTAAGTGGTCAGGATAGTTGGAGTTAACCTATAATGTCAAAACAGCGCAACTGGAAAAACTGCAGTAAAACTAATTCTAATGGTTACCAGAAAATAGACCCCAGCTGTTGCAGAACTCTTACCCTTTTGGATAGTTGGGATCCAACGTGGTCCCATCCCATCCCAGGGGCTAAAAACCACTGCACTAAAAGCATGGACTGGACCTATTAATGAAAAGTATTATTATACTAGTATATTAGTATTAGTGTAGCAAACACATTTTGAACTTTATTGCCCAATTGTAATACCTTTTAGGATTAATTCACGGCGTATACAATGTATAATATTAATTAGGGTTTTGTGTGTGCTTATATTAGACCAGCAGCGTTTTTTGTTGTGCTGTTTTTTTGTTGTTGTTTTCTTGTTTTTTCCCTCCAAGTCAATGTTAATCGAGGTAAACTAATGTTTGCATGTATGTGTCTAATTGTGCTTTAACCAACAAACACATCTCTAGGTTATCAGCATTTTTTTAACTATCTTGTTTTGTTCTAAATACACAGGGCAATGAAAAAGTACCAGAAAGTCTACCGGAAGAGGCCCATATTTTTTCGGAAAAAATGCCAAATACCACCAACCAATATATCGGCAGCAGGCTAAACACCGAGCTGGGTAAAAGTCTGGTTCACATGGATTTTCTCCTTACAGGTGGAAAACGGAAGAAAAAACTTGGAAGTGAACTCCTGCCCTGTTAATATGGAGACCTGCAGACATCTTTCCAATAAATCATGTTAATCAGATGGAGAACGTTCTAGAACACTGTATCACGATAAAATGACATTTTCTTGATGTACTTTCAAGAAGCATGGAATCATGAATAATGGAAACAACATGGTTCTGTCCAGCCAGAAGATCCATTAGAGAAGATGATGTTTAATTGATACTTTACTAATAAGAGGTGTATCACTACACTAGATAGATAATTGTGTTAGGATACGGAGAAAAGCAAACAGTTGCATGCTGGGAAATGGAATGTTTACATCTCCAACACATTTACATTGTTACATTTCTCACTGCGAACGTCAATGACTTCAAGTGATTTTGGCCTACCCATGATTGATCACCTTGGGAAAGGTGAAACTGGTCGTTACAAACTAGACGGATTGCTTTCTAAATGTAAATTGTCTGGGATTGAAAGTCTCTTGACTTTTTAATGTTTACTTCCCACCCCCATATTTAACAAACGTATTTGAAAACGCATTTCCGCGTAAGATTACACAGTGTTTAGTGTTAAGAGCATTAAAAGCTTGAAGGGTTTACAGTTGGGTTCAGCGTTTGAATGGGCTTCAATTTAGTATTGGGGTACATGGGGTGTTTAATTTTTAAGGAGGAGGAGTTAAACCTACACAGTCACTAAAGTAAGAATTTCATGTGAATTTAAAATGCAGAAGCAAATAAGCATAACTGAAAATAACTTTAGCTTAAAGGGACACTATAGTCACCTAAACAACTTTAGCTTAATGAAGCAGTTTTGGTGTATAGAACATGCCCCTGCAGCCTCACTGCTCAATCCTCTGCCATTTAGGAGTTAAATCCCTTTGTTTATGAACCCTAGTCACACCTCCCTGCATGTGACTGGCACAGCCTTCCATAAACACTTCCTGTAAAGAGAGCCCTATTTAGGCTTTCTTTATTGCAAGCTCTGTTTAATTAAGATTTTCTTATCCCCTGCTATGTTAATAGCTTGCTAGACACTGCAAGAGCCTCCTGTATGTGAGATTGAGATACAATTATTTAAGGTAAATTACATCTGTTTGAAAGTGAAACCAGTTTTTTTTTCATGCAGGCTCTGTCAATCATAGCCAGTGGAGGTGTGGCTAGGGCTGCATAAACAGAAACAAAGTGATTTAACTCCTAAATGACAGTGAATTGAGCAGTGAAATTGCAGGGGAATGATCTATACACTAAAACTGCTTTATTTAGCTAAAGTAATTTAGGTGACTATAGTGTTCCTTTAATGAAGCAGCTTTTGTTTATAGATCATGCCCCTGCAGTCTCACTGCTCCATTCCCTGCCATTAGGATATCCCAGCGGCAATGAATTCCTTACATTTGACTTTGCAATAATTATAATGTGTGGTAATACGCCCTGAATAAATAACTTTGAATCCAAGTTCCCAGCATTATATCTGCTGCATTAAACGCGTGATAGATACTAACACAGAACCGCACTCTACATGCAAATCCCAGGAAATGGTATAATTATGAAATGCAACCCAAACCATAATCGCGAAATATTGGTAGGCAATTGGAACTACCATTCTGCACATTATAGCTAAAATATGGGTGGTTCTTACAAGACTCTTTGCAACACTCCCCTGGATAATAAAATCTCAAAAAAGGACATTCAGCAAGGTTAATGGTATACAATGCACTACACCAGGGGTAGGCAACCTTTTAGCAGGACTGTGCCGAAATAGGATTGTGATGTCCCACAGCGTGCCGGTCTTATTTGGTTTTTAAATTGAGGTGTATATGTTGCCGAATTCAGCTTGTGTTACTTATACTGCAGTTGCTTTGTATCGTTGTATTTGTGCGTTTATGAGCTATTATGTTGTATATGTTCATGAGTAGTTTGTGGTATCGTGATTAATACCTATGAATGTGGGCTGTGTATCGGGGCTTCTTGTGGAATTTTGTGTGTGGATGGATATATCACATTGTGTATTTGGTAGTATGTGTATGTGTGGGGCTGTTGGTGGAATTGCATGTGAGAGGCTGCATGTGGCATGGTGTACATGCATGTGGATTGTCAGTGGTGTTACATTTGTGCGGATTGTGTGTATGTTTGTGTGTGGGCTGTTCGTATTATTTGTATGAGGGGAGGGTTAATGTGCATTACTGTGTATATCTAGCAGCGTGGGTGGCTTCCCTGGGTTCCAGTGGGGACCATGCTGGCCAGGTACAGGTCAAGGACAGGAGTTGCAATAGTGGGTGCGAGCTGCTCTACTCCAGTGTGGATTCCCATTCACATCTGAGATCACTTACTCTATGTGCTGCAATACATAAATTGAGGATTCTCCTTCACCATCTTTTCGTATTAGCAGATATCTGAAGTTTCACTGGGACTCCTGATAGGACAGAGCCTGTTTGGCTCTAGCAGCCTTGAGTGCAGGCAAAGACATCTCGAGTCCTGTGCATGGCACACGTGCCATAGGTTGCCTACTCCTCCACTACACGCAATAGGTTTAAAGAGACATAGGGATAGGGAGGCTTTAGAGTTAAAAAAAAACCCTGGCATAGAATCAATAACCTGCAACATAAACATTGCTAACCTAAGCTCATTTAATCCTAAACCTCCACCCTTAAAGGGACACTCCAGGCACCCAGACCACTTCTGCTCATTGGAGTGGTCTGGGTGCCAACTCCCACTACCCTTAACCCTGCAAGTGTAATTATTGCAGTTTTTTTTAAACTGCAATAATTACCTTGCAGGGTTAAGTCCTCCCCTAGTGGCTGTCTATTAATGCGCATGCGCATTAGGTCTCCTCGGCCGGCGGGCGAGATCAGTCTCGCCCACCGGCCGACGTAAGCAGAAGGAGGAGCGGCGGGGGAGGAGGAAGCAGCGACGTGGGACCTGTCGCTGCCCCTGGTAAGTCACTGAAGGGGTTTTCACCCCTTCAGCAACTGGGGATTGGGGGGTGGGAGGGAGAGGGACCCTCCAGTGCCAGGAAAACGAATCGTTTTCCTGGCACTGGAGTTTCCCTTTAACATAGTTCTTTTGAGCAAGGTGTTTTTTGTTGTTAGTAACGAAGTTACAAAACCATCATAGCGTTAGCGACATTTAAAATGTGCTTTTTTTAACAACCAATTTTTATATCGTACACTTTATCCCATAAACGGCTTTGTTCGAACACCTGTTTTTTTTAGAACTCCTAATAAATTATTGTACATTTTATTTCTTTGCTGATTTTTCTTCCCTTATTTCCTTACACTTTCAAAATGAATTTAAAATGTAAGGCCAACCTAACAGGACTGGGAGCATGGCTGACTGAGGCAGGTTTCGATCCTTCAATTTTAAATTCACATTCAACTAACTTTGATTTTCCTAAACGTCTCATTGTAGCCCCAGGTACATTATAATAAAATAGGAAAAATGAATTATTGTGCTTCCGTAATGGTTTGAGCAGCATTCATGTGAGAATCATGACATCGGATTGATTTGAACAGTCGCAAGAAACACGGATATGAGAAAGAGATGTCACAACACAAAGGGGAACTTAATCATATAACAGGAATTGTTGGGAATTCACCAAAGAATATGCTAACTGGATATATTCTACAATAAAGTCACTTTGCCTGCTCAGTTGTTTTGGACTAAATGTTGCCATTCCTTTGTCAGATTTCCACGATTGCCCGTTTAGGAGATAACTTCAAGGTAAGTGATTGATTGCCAATTACAGGAGCAGACAAGTAATAGCACAGCAACAAGGCATGGGTATAATTATGATAAAATTATATAAAATTGTGCTTTGGATTTATGAAGAGTAACCACTAGGTGTCAATGTAGTCTAATTATTTTCTATCGGCTGAAACTGAGATACATAAAGAGTTATTCACTAAAGTCCAAACAGCCCCGTACTGAACGGGACAAAACCAATCGCTGCGTAGAGGGCAGTTTGAACCTAAAATTCCTAGATTTTACTAGTAGCATGACGTAAAGTCATGATTTTATTAATGACACGGAGGCGAGTATTATGCTTCTCTTTCTTTAATTTTCCCTCAGCAGCGAAGAGAGAAATGAGTGAAAAGAGAAAAAACATATCATTAACATATATACATATTCAACATATTCCACAGTGCTACATAAGGGAACCTCCCCCTTCCAGTATATAAGGTGTAGCACTCTCTTCCTCTTCCTCTTTTCGTAGCGATCCGAAGACCAGTAAACCGAACCAGAACTTGAACTTGAACTGTAATCTTGGGAAGTTGAACATATCTTCCTAGGGAATGCGGAGTCAACCTTGAAGCTCCTGTTAGTTCCATTGGTTTGTGGAATCATGCTAAAAAAGAGAGGAGAAATATGGTAAAATCTCAACTGACAACTGGGTGTAACATATTCCAGTATTTCTAGTAACCTTTACTTCTGAAAAGGAAATAAATGTCATATTAAATAGACATAATATTAGATATGCAACGGTTATGATCAAATTAAGCTAATGTCAACTATGCCTGAAAGAAAAAGGCGTCACAGTGTCCCCAGGAAAAGAACGTCAAATAGTTAAGCATAACTTAATAAACTTGGGCCAGGAAGACCTAAAGGTATGAGTGTAAGTCGTGAGTCAGTCTAGAATAACAGGTTGTAAAATAAAAACATACCACCACTTCCAACCCAGGGAGGGAGGGAGGGAATAATACTCGCCTCCGTGTCATTAATAAAATCATGACTTTACGTCATGCTACTAGTAAAATCTAGGAATTTTATTAAAGACACGGAGGCTCCTATTATGCTTTTTTAAAGCTGAGCTATAACTTTATCTGAAAAATGTTGTATCGGTCTAAAGTAAAAGTTCCTGAAGGTGGATTCCGTAGACCAATCTGCAGCCTTCAGAATGTCTTCCAAGCGGCATCCGGCTGCCGATGCTTTTGAGGCCATGGCGCCTCTAACAGAGTGTGATGAGAAAACAGAGACATCGATCCCGGCCGTAGCTAACAGCCATTTGATCCATCGTGCCAGCGTCGGCGTGGATACAGGTAGATGAGGTTTCTTCAGGGAGATGAACAGAGGGCCGTCATTGGACGGCCGCAGTGTAGAGGTGCGAGACTCGTACTCTTTTAGGCATGCTATTGGGCATAAGTTAGGCAAGCACGGTATTCGTGGATAGCAAACCTGTTTGGTGGCCGACTTCGTTCTTCGTGAGATAGCGAACGACACCCCCTCCGGGGTGAATGTATGGGCTCGCCAGTCCAAGGCTCTCACATCTGATACCCGTTTACAGGATAGTAGGCAGAGCAGCATAAGTAGTTTTGCCGATAATTGTTTAAGTGAAAGTTCCACGTTTGTGGGCCAGCCATCTAGGAGTCTGAACACACAGTTGACGTCCCAGAAGGATCCGACGTGGGGGGACGTGAGAAACGGACTCCCTTGAGCAGGCGACAAATTAGAGGATTTTGCCCTAGTGGGAGGCCGTCCACCTGGTCGTGTCCTGCTGAGATGGCCGAGCAGAATACATTGACCGTGCGGAAGGCCTTGCCTGACTCGAACAGGTGTGTAAGGAAATCTAGTACCGACTTCACAGGGGCTGATACCGGATCCAATGATCGTCCCAAGCACCAATTGGCCCACTGTCTCCATGCCGCAGCATAAGCTTGTCGTGTACCAGGTGCCCATGCGTTTGCCAGGAGTTGCATAGTCGTGCTCGAAACCTCTGTGATCTCCCAGGGTCCCCGGAAAGGAGCCATGCCATGAGACGGAGAAGGCCCTGTTCCACTAGGGAGTGGTTCTCCCCGTCTGGGTTGGTCAGTAGAGATGGATGGTCCGGCAGTAGCCTTGGGTGGTCTATCGCCATTTCCAGCAGGTGTGGGAACCAAGGTTGAGATCTCCAGCACGGGGTTATCAGGACCAACGAGCTCTTGAAGCGTCGGAGGTGCGCCAGACAACGAGCTATTAGATTGAACGGTGGGAAGGCGTAAGCCCTGCCCTCGGACCAATCTTGGAGGAAAGCGTCTGTCGCTATGGCCTCTGGGTCTGGTCGCCAGCTGCAGAACCTCGGTAGTTGTGTGTTGAGTCTGGATGCGAACAGGTCCATGCTCAAAGGTCCCCATAGGGATGAGATTCTGCGGAATACGCTCGGTAGCAGTCTCCAATCTCCCGAGTCCCTCAAGTAGCGGGAGTTCCAGTCCGCGGTGTAGTTGTCCAGGCCCGGGATGTGTTCCGCGGTAACGGACACGCTGTTCTGTAAGCAGTAATTCCAGAAGTCTCTGGCCAAAACCGCTAGGATGCGGGACCTGGTTCCCCCTAGATGGTTTATGTATCGCACCGCTGAGACATTGTCCAGCTTGAGAAGAATCGAGCATGAGATGCCTTTGGGTGATAGACTGCGAATGGCGAACGAGGCCGCCAGCAGTTCCAGAGAGTTTATGTGTAAGAAGGACTCTTCCGTGGACCATCTGCCTCCTGTGGATATATTGCCGCAGCGTGCGCCCCAACCATGTAAGCTGGCGTCCGATTCGATCACCAGATCTGGAGTGGACCCGAAGATCGCCCGGCCGTTCCAAGCCTCCATGTGGGTTAGCCACCAGTTCAGTTCCTCCCTCGACTCCGTGTCCAGGGAAATGTGGGATTCGTACGAGTGGCCACTTCGTAGGCAGGCCGCTTTCAGTCGTTGTAAGGCTCTGTAGTGTAGCGGGCCTGGGAAAATCGCCTGGATAGAGGCTGCCAACAGGCCGATGACCCGTGCCAGTTGGCGCAGGGATATGTCCGGCCGTTGCATAAGTTTCCTTATTTCCCTCTTGATGTTGGACATCTTCTCCGCCGGGAGGCAGATAACTTGTAGTACTGAGTCGATTCGGAATCCGAGGAATTCCATTTGTTGAGAGGGGATCAGAACCGATTTCTTCCAGTTTACAAGGAAGCCCAGGTTCTGTATGAGGTGTAGGGCCCACCCTAAGTGCTCTAGTAAGAGGGATCGAGTCCCGGAGAGTATGAGGATGTCGTCCAGGTATATGATAAGGCAGACCCCTTGTTATCTGAGGAAGGCCACCACCGGTTTCAGTACTTTTGTGAAGCACCATGGGGCGGAGGACAGACCGAAGGGTAGGCATGTGAAACGCCACTTCTTGCCTTCCCAGCAGAACTGGAGTAGGTTCCTGTGAATTGAGGCTACGGGGATCGTTAGGTAAGCATCTTGCAAGTCTAATTTGACCATCCAGTCTCCGGGTAGGAGCAGGTCTCTGAGGCAATGAATGCCTTCCATCTTGAAATGCCGGTATTGTATGAAGGCATTCAGGGGCCGTAGGTTGATAACCGGGCGGACCCCGCCTCCCTTTTTGGGCACTAGAAAAAGGTTGCTTACGAAACCTGGTGTGTCTAGAGGGACTTCCTCTATGGCCCTCTTTGTCTGTAATTCTCTGATCTCTGTAGAGATGAGGTCTAAGTGCGCAGTCGGCATGTGAATCGCCCTTGGGGGAGAGGTCTGAATGGGGGGAGCAATCAATTCTAGGTGGTAGCCCTCTATCGTCTGTAACACCCAACTGTCTGACGTGATCAGTGTCCATGCCCGAGTGAACAGGGCCAGTCTGCCCCCTACCCGTATATGGGAAGAAAGGGGAAACATGGTACTCACCATAAGGGCGTTTTCCCGTGGGTGCTCCTCGACTGCCGCGGGTATGCCAAGCCCGTCCTCGTGAGGGGAAGAACGGGGTGAAGGACATTCCTGGGTCGGTCTCTGTTGGCTGAAGGAGCCTCTGCCCGGTCTTGAGAAACGCTTCCTGGTTGTAGTCCGGTCACGTGATCGCTTCCGGGTCATTGGAGGGCGGACCCGGAAGCGATCACGTGACCGGACTACAACCAGGAAGCGTTTTCGAGTATATGTGTTTTATGCTTTTATGTGGGTGACTCTGCGAGTTCATACCCACCACATCCAAAGTAAGGGTTTTTAACCTATTTTATACAATAAACCTAATTGTGATACTATTCAATTGGGGGTCCTGCCCTTCTTCCTTTTATACACAGCACAACAGAATCATCAGTGGACATATCCTCCTGACTACCCTGCAGTGTGGGAATATCCCCTCTCCCAAGGAGCATTTCAAACCCAGAGCCAGGGGTGATAGGGCT
Organism: Pelobates fuscus; assembly: GCF_036172605.1. NCBI lineage: Eukaryota > Metazoa > Chordata > Amphibia > Anura > Pelobatidae > Pelobates > Pelobates fuscus. Next base: position 54,499,672 of record NC_086318.1, on the reverse strand, counting down.
CTGGGACATGTGAGTTTTTTACATATAACTCCTTTTCCCCATATTATTATTACCAGATGGTCTGCACCATTATTTGTTTCTTTGTATTTACAGATTAATTTAGCGCGTTCTTTTTGGTAATTAGTGAAGAAAGTTGGTTTAGTATCGAAATGGAGGATCTGAGATTAAGAAATCCAGAGGGCTTACTATGGAATACGAAACCTTTGGACAAGATGGAGATTGATATTAAAAACAATATTATCTGGGCTCAATTGTTACCAGTTTGGGAGGAAATTAAAAAGAAAATAGGCCTTAAGTATGCAATTATGGATACGGCTAACTTGAGAACAATAGAAGCTAATGTGATAGACCTCTCCTTTGATAGCTGGAGAACCCATGGAATAAATAAAGTTTCGCAGATACTAGGTTCAGATAAAATATTGCCTTTCGATATCATTTTACAAAAATATCATCTCCCTCAACAAGAGAGATTTACCTATTTGAGGCTTAGACATTTCCTGCAGAAATACCTTACTAAAGAGTCTGGAAAATCGTTTATAATGATAAAATACATATTTTCAAATCAGACTGTACCGAAAGTTCTAGCAAAAGCAATAGAGGTAATTAGAAACATTAATGATGTAGCTAGTTTCCCTCAGAAGATCAAATGGGAAAAAGATCTGAAGTCCTCTTTAGATCAGGAAGAGTGGTGTAAAGTTATAAATAATACTCGCCGTCAGGTCCAATGTTTAAATTTATTAGAAACCTATTACAAGGTCATATATAGATGGCATTTAGTCCCTAGTAAGTTATCACAGATGTACCCTGGAGTTCCCTCTAGGTGCTGGAGGTGTGAAAAAGAGGTGGGATCATTTATCCATATTTGGTGGAGTTGCTCAAACATTCAGACCTCTATCAGGAGAATGCTAGGATTTATAAAGGATATAACTGGAATAGAGTTAGAAATGAAACCAGAGGTAGTTTTGCTACATATGCAATGGCCAAATATGTTATACAGAAATAGATGCTTTATTATTCATTGTTTTATCGCATTTAAAATTGTGCTGGCACGGAATTGGAAATCCAATCAAGTAGTTCACTGGGAAGTTATTAAAGATCAAATCCTCCTTCAGACGAGGATGGAAAGAGATCTGAGTATACCATATTTAAATGCCCCAAAAAGAAGGGACCTTTGGCAAAGCTGGGTTGATAAAATAGAAGCCAGGTTATAAATCATACTGCTATATACTAAATTTGTTACCGTTTGCAGAGTTAGAACCCTGAGTAAAGTCAGATTCCTCTCCCTAGCCCGATCCCGCAGATAATGGTGTAATGTGTTTGTCTAATGTAATAAATTTTTGTATTTATGTAAGGATGGAACCAGATTTGTACGGTTCTATCAATATTTGTATTTCTGTAAGAAAATGAATAAAAGAATTTATACAAAAGAAGGCAAGACATCTCAATGTATCTTTCCTGGGAAAATATTTTATAAATAAAAAGCTACTAAAGGTTTAAAGCTAAAAAAAGACCCCACCAGAATATTAATGGGGCTTGGACATAGTCCCCCTGTGCCCACACCCGTGAGCCTTAGGTGGGGGACTTTAAATAAATGACAGGGGGTGCATTATTCACTGTCTACTCCAAGCGCCCACACATGGCCAGCAGTGGGGGCTATTAAATGTATGCTAAGTGTCAGCAGGTACGGACTGATTGCTAAAAGGGGGGGATGAGGGCTGAGTGGGATGTCACTAGAGCCCCCTTTGTTTAAGCATTTAAACTGTCCAACCTTCACTATTTAATTTAAAGTCCCCACCTAACGCCCATGAGTGAAACATGAATGGGACACGGGTGGAGGGGGATGGGGGCTGCAAAGTAACTAGTTTTAAAGATTTAATAGAAATTTGGCAGGTGGAGAATATGAATTTTTTTTAAAAGTCCCTTACAGTAATTTGATGATCTTTTTAACCCCTTCAGGACGGAGTCAATAGTACACGTTCTGATCAAAACAAAACGTAAACAAAAACTGGAATTTTCGCTATATGTCTGTTCACCCGTAGTTCCCCTCTTTCATATTATATGCACCCACACTTATTATATATCATTTTGTTCAGGAGAAACAGGGCTTTCATTTTATATCAAATATTTATATATGAAACATAATTTATTATGAATAAAATTTAAAAAACTGTGAGAAATTTAATTTTTTTTTTGTACATGTCATAATACTGTTAGGTTTTACTGCAACAAAAAGCACATATTTGTAATCAGCGATGTCTCACGAGCAGTGGCGGCTCTAGACTTTGTGAGGCCTTAGGCGAAACTCAAACATGAGGCCCCCACTAACATCTAAAGTTAAAAATAGGGTTTGCATTGTGTGTATAAGGTGCTGTTGCAGAGGGTGGTAGGGTGGCTGTGGCAGAGGGTGGTAGCGTGGCTGGGGCAGAGGGTGGTAAGGTGGCTGGGGCAGAGGGTGGTAGGAGGACAGTGACAGGGTAGTGGGGTGGTAGGAGGGCAGAGGGTGGTAGGGTGGCTGGGGCAGAGGCTGGTAGGGTTTCTGGGGCAGAGGCTGGTAGGGTGGCTGGGGCGGTAGGGTGGCTGGGGCAGAGGGTGGTAGGGTGGCTGGGGCAGAGGGTGGTAGGAGGACAGTGACAGGGTAGTGGGTTGGTAGGAGGGCAGAGGGTGGTAGGGTGGCTGGGGCAGATGGTGGTGGGGTGGCTGGGGCAGATGGTGGTGGGGTGGCTGGGGCAGATGGTGGTGGGGTGGCTGGGGCAGAGGGTGGTGGGGTGGCTGGGGCAGAGGGTGGTGGGGTGGCTGGGGCAGAGGGTGGTGGGGTGGCTGGAGCAGAGGGTGGTGGCGTGGCTGGGGCAGAGCGTGGTGGGGTGGCTGGGGCAGAGCGTGGTGGGGTGGCTGTGGGTGGTGGGGTGGCTGGGGCAGAGGGTGGTGGGGTGGCTGGGGCAGAGGTGGGGTGGCTGTGGCACAGGTGGTGGGGTGGCTGGGGCAGAGGGTGGTGGGGTGGCTGGGGCAGAGGTGGGGTGGCTGTGGGTGGCTTGGGCACAGGTGGTGGGGTGGCTGGGGCAGAGGGTGGTGGGGTGGCTGTGGGTGGTGGGGTGGCTGGGGCGGAGGTGGGGTGGCTGTGGGTGGCTGGGGCAAAGGGTGGTGTGGTGGCTGGGGCAGAGGGTACCTTATGTTTCCCTGGTGGTCCAGTGGGCGCCAGGCTGTTTCCCTGGTGGTCCGGTGGGCTCCCTTTACAGTCTGCAGCTCCGCCGGGTGCAGAGCTGCAGACCACGTGGTGAGTTTAGTCTCGCGATCTCAGTCAGTCAGAGCGTTGCCGTGGTAACCCGCGGCAACGCTCTGATTGGGTGAGATCGCGAGACCCACTCAGTCTGCAGCTCTGCGCTCGGAGGAGCTGCAGACAGGCTGGCTCTCTCCCGGGCAGGCATAGGAGGGGCCTCGCACCCGGTGGCATTAAGGGCAAGCCGCCGGGCCCCCCTCCTGTGTCGGGTCCTCGGTCTCTGACCGAGGACCCGACCTGTCACATTGCCCTAAGGCGATTTAGGCGGCCGCGAGGCCCCCATCAGCGCGAGGCCTTAGGCGGCCGCCTAAATCGCCTAATTAGAGAGCCGCCTCTGCTCACGAGTACAACAGTACCCCCTATTAACAGGTTTTATGGTGTTTTGGAAAGTTACAGGGTCAAATATAGAACGTTCCATTTTCAAATAGAAATTTGCCAGATTAGTAATGTTACCTTTGAGACAGTGTGGTAGCCCAGGAATGAGAATTACCCCCATAATGGCATACCATTTGAAAAAGTAGACAACCCAAGGTATTGAACGTGGGGTATGTTTAGTCTTTTTTTAGTAGCCACTTAGTCACAAACACTGGCCAAAGTTAGCGTTCATATTTGTTTTTGTGTGAAAAAAGCAAAAAACTAATATTTGGCCAGTGTTTGTGACTAAGTGGCTACTAAAAATGACTGGGCATACCCCATTTGCAATACCTTGGGTTGTCTACTTTTGCAAATGGTATGCCATCATGGAGGTAATTCTTATTCCTGGGCTACCATACGATCTCAAAGGCAACATAACTAATCTGGCAAATTTCAATGTCAAAAAAATGAAATGCAAGCCTTATATGTGACTCTCTAACTTTCCAAAACACCATAAAACCTGTACATGAGGGGTACTGTTATTCTCGGGAGACTTCACTAAACACAAATATTAGTGTTTTAAAACAGTAAAACATATTACAACAATAATATAGTCCATAAAAGCGCCGTTTGTTTGAAAAAAATGCAAAAAAACTTCACTTTTACTTAAAATATCATTGTTTTAATAAAATTTACCAGTTTTAAACACTAATATTTGAGTTCAGCCAAGTTTCCCGAGTAAAACAGTACCCCCTATGTACAGGTTTTATGGTGTCTTGGAGAGTTACAGGGTCAAATATAGTGCTTGCGAATTAAATTTGCTGCACTTTCTGTGTTGTCAGGCATGTCAATCAAATTTTAATTAATCAAATTACATAATTACATTAAAAAATGACTTAAATATATACGTAGAATTTTAATATATATGCATTTATAGGTATTTAAATTCTATGTGCATACTAATGTAATCTTTTATGTAATTATATGTATTTATCTCTATATATATATTTGCGGTTATTTGCATTTTATATATAGATAGATATATATATAGAATGTCATTCTAAGTGTATTATGTTACCAATATATATATATATATTAATAGCAAAATACAGTTAGAATGAAATTACATATGCATATATAATTTATTTTAAATTTTGTTTCAATATTTTATTTATTTATTTTATTTATTTATTATTGTAATTAGACGTATTTATATATAATATATGTGTATATATCTATTATATATATAATATATATACATATTATATATATGTAACGTCATTCTAAGTGTATTTTAATATTAATATATATACTAATATTAAAATACACTTTGTATGACGTTACATATATATAATATGTATATATATTATATATATAATATATATACATATTATATATATATATATATATATATATATATATATATATATATATATATATATATATATATAATACTTTTAATTTAATTTTACACATGTTTAATACATTTTTTTTACTCTTCCTACCAGCAGGGGGACTGTCTAATATTTTAGACAGTCCCCCTGCTGGCAGATCCATAGCCAGCTATAGGGGGCCATGTGATCGCTCTTTGAGAGCGATCACATGGCCCCCGGGGGCCTCATTTGCCGGAGGGGGGCTGCCTGGGCTGTCAGGCAGCCCCCCAGAAGAGGATCGCGGCGGAGGTAAGTAGCTGCGATCTTCTGGGGGCTTAAGCCGTTACGGCGTTCTATGCCGCCGCAACGGCTTTAAAGCCCTTTAAAGCCGCGACGGCATAGAACGCCGTAACGGCGTTAACGGGTTAATTGTATTTATTTATTTTTACATTGTTAATGTGGCAGCTTACTAGCAACAGGGCCAGATTAACAGCCCAGTGGGCCTGGTGCTGACAATTATGACGGGCCTAATTACAGAATCATATCGACCAAAAACACTTAAACACTCCCAAGCATCATGTATCTGATGGAGATGTGCTGGAGAGAAAGAAAACAGCAGCTATATGAAAACACATACCCTATGCTAATCTCCCTCTAATTTATCTTTTCATCTTCAAGTAAATCCATAACCCCTAACAGCAGTGTCCAGTCAAGCAGGAAGTCAATGGGCTGGGTAAAAGGGTGTGCCACTGACACAAATCACGTAACCTGCCAAAAGGGGAAAACATGCCCAAAAAGAGGACATGTCTGCCCAAAGAATTAGAAGGCCAGCCTGGCATGAATGCATGTCAGGCTGCCTGCCAATCATGCAGCTGGCCAACTAAGGGCATACTATGCAGACAGCACCCTGAGCTTGGCATAAATGCATCTAATGATGCGCTTGCTCAACGCTTTCTAAGGACTGTCCCCTAGCACTCGCTGGTCCACTTGTCTCCTTACCTTCTTACTAGCAGGCAGAAGATCCTGGTATATAGTCTGGGACAGAGAAAAGCTGAATGTAGTGAGTGTAGAAGAAAGGGAACATGCCACAATGTTAGAGAGACCAAAGTCAGCATTACCTTAAAGGATCACTATAGGGTCAGGAACACAAACATGAATTCCTGACCCTATAGTGTTAACACCACCATCTAGCCCCCCTGGTCCCCTCATGCCTCCATAAATATAGTAAAAATATTACTGTATTCAAGCCTGAAGCTGTAACTCTGCATGCTGTTAGACTCAGAAAAACAAGCAGTCTGCTGACATCATCAGAAGAGGTAGCCTGATCCAATCATATTGCTTCACCATAGGATTGTCTGAGACTGACAAAAAGGCAGATCAGGGGCAGAGCCAGCATGATTCAAACACAGCCCTGGCCAATCAGCATCTCCTCATAGAGATGAATTGAATAAATGAATCTCTATGAGGAAAGTTCAGTGTCTGCATGCAGAGGGAGGAGACACTGAATGTGTGGATGCATTTTAGGCAGCCATGCCCCATAAAGATCTCTAACAACCATCTAAGGAGTGGCCAGTGAAGTTATCACTAGGCTGTAATGTAAAGATTGGATTTTCTCTGAAAAGACAGTGTTTATAGCAAAAAGCATGACAGTAATGATTCTACTAACCAGAACAAATTCAATAAGCTGTAGTTGTTCTGGTCACTATAGTGTCCCTTTAACTATATTCATTGTCAGCCAGTCCACACAAGTTTTGTTCCCATACACCCCTCTTAAGTTTCCATACTTAAGTAAGAGTATGTGAAAAGTAGTTAGGGTTGCCACCTTTCTTGGAAAAACATACCGGCATTACTAATTTGCATAATTAAATATGTATGGATGACATCACATGATGTAACTCACAAGGAGTGACATAAGAGAAAATGCTGTAAAATCACCAAAAAACGACTTAGTTTGATTCTGCTGTATAGATGGATTCCTCCCAGTGCCCCCACGTGTCGATTACTCCAGGTCTCAGTGTTACTATGTATCAGTGTCTCAGTGCCCCATGTCTCCCAGTGTCCCCTAGTGTCATGTCCCCAGGTCTCCCAGTGACCCTATGTATCACAGTGTCCCTATGTATCACAGTGTTTCAATGCCCCATGTCTCCCTGTGTCCTCCAGTATTCCCATGTGTCTATGTCCCCATGTATGTGTCACTAGGACACTAGGAAGACGGGGAGACCTAGGGACACGGGGAGACCTGGGGACACAGAGACACCAGTGACACTGGGAGACTAGGGGACACTGGCTGGGACACATGGGGACACTGGGGAAATAGGGGACACTTAATGACATGGGGACACTGATATTAGAGACACTGGCTGGGGGACATGGGGACATTGAGCCATGGGGCAGTGGGAGACATGGGGACACTGAGACACCAGGGCCACAGACACTAGGGACACTAGCTTGGACACATGGGGACACTGAGACACTTGAGGCACTGGGAGACATGGAGGCACTAGGAAACATGGGGACAGTGAGACACTGGGAGACTAGGGTGCACTAAGGCACCAGGGACACTGGCTGGGAGACATGGGGACACTGAGAGACATGGGGACACTGTGTCCCCATGTGTCTGTGTCATAATGTCTCCCAATGTCCCTTAGTGTCTCAGTGTCTGCCATAATGTCTCCCAGTGTTCCTTAGTGTCTCAGTGTATGTCTCCTTGCAGCCTTTCCCCCATCCCTTACTTCCCTGAGCTGTAGGCTGTCTCTGCAGGGTGGGAGTTGCTGTCTGGACTCTCAGTAGCTGCACCGCTGCAGATCAGTGAGTATAGATAGGCAGGGAGGGAGATGCCGGAACTTCCTATCACTGCCTCCACACACAGTGACCCCTACTGGCCAGTGCTGGTATTGTATCTCTTGTTTATACTGAGAAAAATAACAGCATTTGTATTGCCAATATCACTGCAATATTGGCACCAGCCAGGCAGCCTCAAATACTGTCTGTGCCAATAAAATAAAAGCCTGGTGAAATGCCTAAGAGTAGTGGGTGAAAAAAAAAATGTAAAAAAAAAAAAAAAAAAAAAAGTAAAATATATATATATTTTTTTTAATGTATGGGCCTATTCCATGGGCCTGGGCCTGGGCCTGGAGCTGCAGCTCCATCAGCCCCTATGTTAATCTGGCCCTGACTAGCAAGTGTTGGATAGGGACCACACTGTTAAACCTTGCACTGCCGAGGGTTATTTAACTAGAGCTGCCAGCAGGTAAATAGTACTTGAAGTTATAATTCTTTTGTGCATTTGGTTCAGAATTTTTGTAAAACTGGTGCTTTGTGAATTTTCCAAATCCTATGCTTTGTATATGGTTCAGATACAAAAGCACTTATTTTATCTCAGACACCAAAAGCATTTACAATTGCCATTGTGGTCGTAATTTGGTCATTTTCACTGGATTTTGTCCAAAATAATTTGGATTTAGCTTGACAACGTTTTAATGAACATAAAATAAATAATATAATATATAAATATATGAACATACAAATCCCTGAGCCCACTAACTGCCATTTGAGTGCTTATGGTGGAATATCTGTACCCTGTTAAAGGTAGGTACTGGTCAATAACTGCCACTCAGTGCTTATGGTGGAATATCTGTAGTATGTTAAAGGTAGGTACCACTCACTAACTGACCTTTAATGCCCATGGTGGACTATCTGTAATATGTTAAAGGTAGGTACTGGTCAATAACTGCCACTCAGTGCTTATGGTGTAATATATGTAAGATGTTAAAGGTAGGTACCAGCAGTCACTAACTGCCTGTAAGTACAGTATAGTAATTAATCTCTAATGGCCCTGCTGTCTTGGTGAAATACTATTTAATTATTTAGAAATGTTGAAGCCTTGTGGAGTCATTGCAGTCTGTAACCAGCAAGGAGGACATGGCTGATATTGGAAGACAAGGCACCAAATTAAGGCATATAAAGCTGGATTAGTATGATAGGTGTGTGCCTGGGACCCAGGGCCGTCTTTAACGCGGGGCAAACGGGGCAGCTGCCCCGGGCCCAGTTGCTCCTGGGGGGCCCAGAGCAGCTGCCCCGTGATTTGCGCAGCCCCCCTTGGACCCGGCGGTGCGGCTGAACAGAGCCGCACCGGCCCGCACGCTGAGGAGGCTCCCCGGGTGGCTCATGCACTAAGGGCCACCCGGAGAGCATGTGTGAGCAGGGGCCCGGTCTGGCGCTGTGACGCTTAAACAGTGCGACCGGGCCCCTTCCTGTATCGGCTGGGAGCCTCCCGACGGAGAACACAGCCGCGCGGGAGGAGAATGGCAGGGAGGGGAGTTCCAGAGGAAAACTCCCATCTGCCTCAGCCTGCCACTGGACTCCAGGAAAAGGTAAGAACCTGGAGGGTGGCTAAATGTATGCTTGTGTGTAAGTATGTTTGTGTGTGTCAGTATGTCTGTGTGTGTATGTATGTATGTGTGTGTGTATGTCAGTAGGCCTGTGTGTGTCAGTATGTCTGTCTATGTGTATGTCAGTATGCCTGTGTGTCAATACTTCTGTCAGTGTATGTGTCTGTGTGTGTCAGTGTATGTGTCTGTGTGTGTCTGTGTGTGTCAGTGTATGTGTCTGTGTGTGTCAGTGTATGTGTCTGTGTGTGTCAGTATATCTGTCAGTGTATGTGTTTGTCTGTGTGTCAGTATATCTGTCAGTGTCTGTGTCTGTGTGTGTATGTATGTCTGTGTGTGTCAATACGTCTGTCAGTGTATGTGTCTGTGTGTCAGTATGTCTGTCAGTGTATGTGTCTGTGTGTGTATGTATGTCTGTGTGTGTGTCAATACGTCTGTCAGTGTGTGTGTCTGTGTCTGTGTGTGTATGTATGTCTGTGTGTGTGTGTGTCAATACATCTGTCAGTGTATGTGTCTGTGTGTGTCAGTATATCTGTCAGTGTATGTGCCTGTGTGTGTATGTATGTATGTCTGTGTGTCAGTATGTCTGCCAGTATATATTTGTGTGTCAGTGTATGTGTGTGTCAGTATGTATCTGTGAATGTTTTAATGTCTGTCTGTGTGTATGTGCCAGTACGTCTGCCTGTGTGTGTGTCAGTATGCCTGTGTGTGTGTGTCAATACGTCTGTGTGTGTGTCAGTATGTCTGCCAGTATATATTTGTGTGTCAGTGTGTATCTGTGAATGTTTTAATGTCTGTCTGTGTCTGTATGTGCCAGTACATCTGTCAGTGTGATTGCACATTGGGCGTAATTATGGGGAGGGATAGGAGGGGCAGGGCCCAGGGGGCCCAAGAAAATGCATTGCCCAGGGTCCTAATCATATTAAAGACGGCCCTGCTGGGACCCTATGATCTCCCTCCAGGTTAATGTTAGTTTGTAAATAAACACAATATCTAACGCTGTATTCATCTAGTCAGTATTGCAAAACAAAAATATCTCATTCTTCAAATCAGTATTTTAAACTAACGCTTCACATGATAGTTTACTTTCTGTGAACACCCTAATCCTAGTGTGATATGCTGTGCACACCCATGCTAAGCATTCTAGGAGTTGCAATCCAGCAGGTTTAGGTGGGTTGTCCTATGCTAAGCATGATGGGAGTTGCAATCCAGCAGTTTTAGGTGGGTTGCCCCATACTGCATGATAGGAGTTGCAGTCCAGCAGGTTTAGGTGGGTTGTCCTATGCTAAGCATTCTAGGAGTTGCAATCCAGCAGGTTTAGGTGGGTTGTCCTATGCTAAGCATTCTAGGAGTTGCAATCCAGCAGGTTTAGGTGGGTTGTCCTATGCTAAGCATGATGGGAGTTGCAGTCCAGCAAGTTTAGATGGGTCGTCCCATGCTACGCATGATGGTAGTTGCAGTCCAGCAGGTTTAGATGGGTTGCTCCATGCTGCATGATAGGAGTTGCAGTCCAGTAGGTTTGGGTGGATTGTCCCATGCTAAGCATAATGGGAGTTTCAGTCCAGCAGGTTTAGGTTATCCCATGCTAAGTATGATAGGAGTTGAAGTCCAGCAGGTTTGGGCTAGTTGTCTAATGCTGCATGCTAGGAGTTGCAGTCCAACAGGTTTGGATGGATTATCCCATACAAAGCATGATGGGAGTTTCAGTCCAGCAGGTTTGGGTTGTCCCATGCTAAGTATGATGGTTGTTACTTGCAGTCCAGCAGGTTTGGGTTGTCCCATGCTAAGTATGATGGGAGTTGCAGTCCAGCAGGTTTGGGTTGTACCATGCTAAGTATGATGGGAGTTGCAGTCCAGCAGGTTTGGGTTGTCCCATGCTGCATGCTGTCTCCCTGTTATGACAGATAGAAGGTGGAGTCAGCCATTGCCCTGCCCTGTGTGTAGAGGAAGAGGAAGTGATCCAGAGTGCTCTAACTTTCTGTGTCAGTGTCAGACTGGCTGCAACATGGAGTACCACACAGAGTTACTGGTATTTGCTAACTGGAGCACATTGCTGGTATGCATGGTGCTGAAATTCCCCCAAATAGTCTCCATTATGGCAGCCAGGTCTGCAGAGGGAGTGAGTCTGAACAGTGTGCTCCTGGAGATCACTGGGTGAGATAATAATGTCACACACTGCACTGCATGGAACATGGGATCACTGGGCGAGATAATAATGTCACACACTGCACTGCATGGAACATGGGATCACTGGGTGAGATAATAATGTCACACACTGCACTGCATGGAACATGGGATCACTGGGCGAGATAATAATGTCACACACTGCACTGCATGGAACATGGGATCACTGGGTGAGATAATGTCACGCACTGCATGGAACATGGGATCACTGGGTGAGATAATAATGTCACGCACTGCATTGAACATGGGATCACTGGGCGAGATAATAATGTCACACACTGCACTGCATGGAACATGGGATCACTGGGTGAGATTATAATGTCACACACTGCACTGCATGGAACATGGGATCACTGGGTGAGATTATAATGTCACACACTGCACTGCATGGAACATGGGATCACTGGGCGAGATAATAATGTCACACTGCACTGCATGGAACATGGGATCACTGGGCGAGATAATAATGTCACACACTGCACTGCATGGAACATGGGATCACTGGGTGAGATAATGTCACACACTGCACTGCATGGAACATGGGATCACTGGGCGAGATAATAATGTCACACACTGCACTGCATGGAACATGGGATCACTGGGTGAGATAATAATGTCACACACTGCACTGCATGGAACATGGGATCACTGGGCGAGATAATAATGTCACACACTGCACTGCATGGAACATGGGATCACTGGGTGAGATAATAATGTCACACACTGCACTGCATGGAACATGGGATCACTGGGCGAGATAATAATGTCACACACTGCACTGCATGGAACATGGGATCACTGGGTGAGATAATGTCACGCACTGCATGGAACATGGGATCACTGGGTGAGATAATAATGTCATGCACTGCATTGAACATGGGATCACTGGGCGAGATAATAATGTCACACACTGCACTGCATGGAACATGGGATCACTGGGTGAGATAATATTGTCACACACTGCACTGCATGGAACATGGGATCACTGGGTGAGATTATAATGTCACACACTGCACTGCATGGAACATGGGATCACTGGGTGAGATTATAATGTCACACACTGCACTGCATGGAACATGGGATCACTGGGCGAGATAATAATGTCACACACTGCACTGCATGGAACATGGGATTGATACCGGAGAAACTGACGGAAGCCAAGCACAGAGAGATGGACACAGGTTTCTTCAGGAAGGAAGAGATTCTTTATTGGATCACCGATCGGGACTCAGAGGGACTAATGTCACCAAAATACAGCAAGTTCTGAGCCCCGGACAATAGTGCAGGCTCCTTATATAGGCATATAACTCCTCCCATATTAAGCTCCACCCGCACATTCTCTTAACCAATCAACACAAATAAGAATTAACTTCCTGTTTGACCGCATGGCTTGTCCAGCACAATGGAGGAGGGGGAATACTATATCCTGTATTCTTGCACATGCTCCGTACACTACTGATCGTATCTTGCCTCGTGCAACCAACTGATCGATACGTCAGCATATGCACGTACACATGCCACGTGGTAATCTCGGCCTACTAAATTTATTTTTACCGAGATTCCACCACATTCCCCCCTTTGATGCCTCTTGATATTTTACAATTACTTGAGGCATCACATAACCTTAGTTTTGCTTACACCGCAAGTTACCTTGAACCAGACCAGACTTATCTTATGATGTGAATCTTTTAACACTCATCTTCCTGCATTGGTTCTCCTTGATCTAGAGCCTTATACTTATATATCGCCATTATCTGTGCAGCAGCCTTCCTCTCTGCTATACTTCCTATCAGGCTTTGCACAGACCTAACTACTAAGGGTATAAGACACGGTAGGAGTAGACACAACAGTAAAATCAGTAGGACTCCACCTACCACTGCCTTAAGCCCTCCAAACCACTCATACCAGCTACCAAACCAACTACTTGGATTGTACCCTTTCCATACCTGAGTAGGCACATGCGCTAGTTTAACCATATGGCTAGTAAGCTCAGCTATTGCTTGCCCTTCGTCGTCTATTTGAAGACAGCAATTGCTTAGGTTAAACTTCCCACATACACCTCCCTCTACTGCCAAAAGGTAATCCAAGGCTAATCTATTTTGGTAGACTGCTGTCCTCATCCTGGTGTTATGCTTCGCTAGAAGATTGAGCGCTTGTGATGTTTCGTTAGTGATAATCTCAACCACCGCCTGTAATCTTATAATGCGGTTGAGCATATAAATAGGGGTTCTATAACCAAAGGTACCATCCTCAGCCCACGTGGCTGGCCCATAATAATCTATGATACGCTGGGGAGGCCATTCATTATCTTCCCAGGTGCCTATCTCTATGGGTCCCCTTTTCTTCCTATGATTCACATCATACACTTTAACACCTAAAGTCTCACCTGTTTCAATCGGTAACAAGAAGAAGGATGGTTTGAGCATACCCAACACACATGCCCCTTCCCAGTCCTGTGGCAGCTCCGAATAGGCTTTCTTACCACAGATCCAGTACAAATTTGCTGGGGCTCTCCAGGTAGATGTGATGGATAGATCAAACCACACATCCTTTAAATTGGCGTATCTAGCAAACGGGTTAGATGGTTCTGAGACATTTGAAGCCGACCACCAAGTTGTATTCTTTGTATCATCATCATAAGCTTTTTGCCCTAGACAAGTTAATTCTCCTACAGAAGTATTATACATTATTCCTTTCCTTGCTATGCAAACATAACCTATGATGGAGGTCTTTAATCTCCACTCAGATTTACCTCTAACACTCAAATGATAATCGGCTTGTGTAGATATTAGTTGGTCAACTGCCTCAGAACCGGACATTACCTCCTTTGCTTCCCAAGGCCATTGGTCTCCCATGTTAGTACCTCCACACACATAGCAGTTGGTAACATTAAGACTACCGGCAATACTTTCAGCTAGGTCAATGAACAGGTTTTTAGCGTTATGGGGGATCTTATTATCTATACTCATCTCTTCATAAAAGGAATGGTATACTTGATGAGTCTGGGAGGATACCGTATCAGTCTCTATTCCTATAAACAATAATGTCCCAGGATCTAAACCCGTCCCGTATATCTGAAACCCAAATAAATTGCCATACTTATCTAGGAACGTGTCGGGGTTATTAATAAGTATATGGACTGGGTTGCATTCCATAGACTTACAATAAGGGCTAGTCGGCAACTTAGTCACTATCATGTCTTTATCTACTGTCTGTCCCCAAGTCGCCCACCCCACACAAGACCAATATGGGCAAAAGTTATAGTCTTTATTTGGGCATCTAGGACTTACATATTTATTTTTACTACTGGGACAAATATATTTATCATTAGACCCATACGTCCTCTCCCATCTAAGATCCCCACATACATTCCACGGCTTTCTACCACTCGATATCGCTTTACACGCATCAAATAGCAGAACACCCGAAGAATGTACGGATTCTAACACCGTCTTATTAATTAGGGTCCCCTGAGGATCTCCATTCCTGAGAGTCAACCAAATTGTACGAGGTTGATACTCCGGACTGAAGCACTTAGGTTCTCCTACTCCTAAATGGCACACACTATAGTCTATATTTAAGTATCTACATCTCGATACATCTCCTTTACACTCGTATTGTGAATGCCAAATTAGGGTTTGGGAAATATGGTTACCTGTTCTCGTAGTCTTAATGCATACCTCACAGCTAGGAGTGTCGGTACCTCTACCTTCCTGAATATAAAAACACATATAAATAAACACAATCAAAAGCACATCTTTCGCCATCATCCTCAGTCTTCGTCCGTGCGATGGAACCTCAGCTTCCAGGATGTGAGGGCTGCAGGGAATGGAGTTCTGCTCGTCTTCACAGGTGTCCCTTCGAGACTTTCCTGGCTTATACACTATGTGTTGGTAAGCGGACAGGCTTTATTATGGCCTTCTCACTCACACCTGTAACAATAAAATTTGTAATCCACAATAATTCCTCGTTACTCCGACTGAGTAGTGCGTTTCAACCGGATCTTGCAGGGATTCTCTGGATCTGCTGTAACTTGCCAAGAATCGACTGCTGCTGGTTTAACCCTGGAGTGATGTATCCACGGAGTCACTTCTGCTACTTTTATCGCTGTAGGGGTAGACAAAAGAACAACATAAGGACCTCTCCACTTGGGCCCTAACGGTACATTATTCCACTCTTTAATCCACACTTGGTCTCCTGGATGATAACTATGAACAGGGGGATAAATATTCACAGGTAATCTATCTTGTACCCATTTCTGTACCTCCTCCATAGTCTTACCCAACTCTACAACCTGCTGCCGAGTAATTCCTTCTCCCAACTGACTCAAATCCCCCCTTAAGTTACCAAGTACGGGAGGTGGTCGTCCATACATAATTTCAAAAGGAGAGAGGCCCATCCTTCTGGTAGGGGTACTGCGGATTCGCAATAGAGCTATAGGTAAGAGAACGTTCCACTTAAGTTGGGTTTCCTGACACATTTTAGCCAACTGGTTCTTAATAGTTCTATTCATTCTCTCTACCTTACCAGAACTCTGGGGTCTATATGCAGTATGAAGCCTCCACTTTATACCAAGCATATGAGTCAGTTGTTGTAGGCACTGGTGAACAAAAGCTGGACCATTGTCCGATCCTATAGAACAGGGTAGTCCATATCGGGGTATTATTTCTCGTAGCAGGAATCTCACAACTTCTCCTGCTTTCTCTGTACGAGTAGGACATGCTTCTACCCAGCCTGAATAGGTGCACACAATTACCAGCAGGTAACGATGTCCACCCGATTTAGGCATCACTGTAAAGTCTATTTGTAGATCGGACATGGGGAGTCCCCCCATAAACTGGACTCCTGGTGGCTTTACTGGTCCTTGTCTTGCATTATTCTTAGCACACGTTACACATCTGCGTACAATGGCCTGAGTCAAGTTGGACAATCTTGGTATGTAGAAATGTTTCCTGAGAGATTCTTCAGTACTGTCTCTCCCAGAATGTGTCCCGTTGTGATAATTTTGGACAATTTCTACCGCTAGTGATGCTGGTATGACTATTCTTCCATCTTCTAGCTGATACCACTTGTTCTCCAAATACTTTCCCGGTTCAGTCTTTAACCACTCCTCTTCTTGAGTTGTATAAACTGGAGTCCATTGAGACAGTGGGGTTGGTATTAGAGCAGCTATATGCCCCACATACTCCTGTCTTCCTGATTCAGCAGCACGCTTAGCTGCACTATCTGCCATCCGATTTCCTTTGGTTACATCACCATCTCCTCTCAGATGCGCTCGACAATGTATGATACCGACTTCTTTCGGCTCCCACACTGCTTCCAATAGTTGTAGGATTTCAGCTGCGTACTTGATTTCTTTGCCTTCTGAATTCAGTAGTCCTCTTTCTTTATACAAAGCTCCGTGGGCATGAGTGGTTAAAAACGCATACTTAGAGTCCGTATAGATATTCACTCTTAAACCTTCAGCCAATTGTAACGCTCGTGTCAGTGCTATTAATTCTGCCTTTTGTGCTGATGTTCCTTTCGCCAGTGGCCGAGCTTCTATCACCTTGTCTATTGTTGTTACTGCATATCCTGCATAGCGGATCCCTTCTTTCACATAACTACTGCCGTCGGTATAATATTGAACATCGGGGTTCTGGATGGGAAAATCACGAAGATCTGGTCTACTTGAGAATACTTCATCCATTACTTCCAAACAATCATGTTGACTTTCAGTAGGTTGTGGCAAAAGGGTAGCTGGATTTAAGGTGTTTACAGTCTCTAAATGCACTCTTGGGTTTTCACACAACATTGCTTGATACTTGGTCATACGGCTGTTACTAAACCAATGATTTCCTTTGTAATCCAACAACGTCTGTACTGCATGTGGGACTCGTACATAAAGTTCTTGACCCAGAGTGAGTTTATCGGCTTCAGCTACTAGCAGGGCGGCTGCAGCTACGGCTCTTAGACAAGGTGGAAGTCCGCTGGCCACTGCATCCAGTTGCTTAGACATGTAGGCAACAGGTCTTTGCCATGATCCCAAGTACTGTGTCAATACTCCCACAGCCATTCTTCTTTGCTCGTGTACATATAAGTAGAATGGTCGTGTGTGATCAGGTAGACCTAATGCTGGGGCACTCATCAAAGCCTTCTTCACATCTTCAAATGCCGTTTGCTGTTCTTGGGTCCATAAGAAGGGGTCGTGCTCTGTACCTTTGATAGCTGCGTACAGAGGTTTTGCTAGTATCGCATAGCTGGGAATCCATATCCTACAGAAGCCTGCTGCCCCCAAGAATTCTCGCACTTGTCTTCTATTCTTGGGTATTGGTATTTGGCAGACAGCTTCTTTTCTCTCTGGCCCCATAATCCTTTGACCTTCAGAGATATGGAATCCCAGATACTTGACAGTTGGCAAACACAACTGAGCCTTCTTCCTGGACACCTTGTATCCTGCCTTCCAGAGAATGTGCAGTAGATCGTGCGTTGCTTGCTGACAGATTTCTTTTGTAACTGCTGCTATCAACAAGTCATCTACATATTGTAACAATACACATTCTCCTGGGATAGACTCGAAATCCAGTAGATCTTGACTTAGGGCTGAACCAAATAGGGTAGGTGAATTTTTAAACCCTTGGGGCAGTCTTGTCCAAGTCATTTGGCGTTTTGAGCCCGTTACAGCGTTCTCCCATTGGAAAGCGAAAATACATTGACTTTCTGCGGCAATTCGGAGGCAAAAGAAGGCATCTTTGAGATCTAAGACTGTGAAGTAAGTAGCCCCGCCCGGAATTAAAGCAAGCAGGTTATATGGATTGGGTACAACTGGATGTATACTAACAACCGCATCATTGACTGCTCTCAAGTCCTGCACAGGTCGATACTCATCTGTACCGGGCTTTTGAACAGGCAGCAATGGGGTGTTCCAGGGGGAAGTACAGAATTTTAGGATACCATACCGTATGAACTTATCCAGATAGGATTGGATGTTCTTCTTAGCCTTCTGTGGGATGTGGTATTGTCTTAGGCTCACTGGATAAACCCCAAGTTTTAGTTCAATTTTTATAGGTGGAATATTGCGGGCCAGTCCTGGTGGGTTGTTCTCTGCCCAAACTCCTGGTATGTTAAATAATGTCTCATCACTCCTAGGGTTTTGGCTAGTCAACACTGTATAAAGTCGCCACTCTTCTTCCTTTGGTACGGATAAAGTCATAATACCTGAAGGTCCATTAAACTTTAAGGATGTTGTTCCATTTGGTAGGAACGTAATCTGCGCTTGTAATTTTGATAGCATATCACGTCCCAGCAATTGGACTGGACATTCAGGCATATAAAGGAATTGGTGTTTTACTACGTGGCCTACCAATGTACAGAGTCGACTTTTAAGAACCGGTCTTTCAGCACTTCTTCCAGTTGCTCCTATCACAGTAATAGTCCTTCCAGATGGAGGAGCAACTAGATTAGTCACCACTGAATGTTCAGCACCAGTGTCGATCATGAACGCACTCCTTTTTCCCCCTATTGATACATCGACCATAGGCTCCGCTCGACCAAGGGGGATGGAGCCCGGTCGGTATCAATAGTCCTCCATGACCGTGTCAGCCAATCCTACGAAGTCCCTACCTTCTCTATCGCGGGACCTTTGCGCTGCTGGAATATACCTGTCTTCCCTAACACTTCCTCTGTTCCCATTACTCCCTCTATAACCATTACTCCCTCCGGGGCCTCCTCTACCTCTCGCTCTGCCTCTAAAGTTTCCGTAGCCTGCCCTGGGTTGGTCTCTCTCGTACTGCTCTCTTTGCGGACATTCGTTCCTCCAATGCCCTTCTTCCCTGCAATACGCGCACTGATCCCTACTCAAAGGCTCCCTACTCCATCTATTATTGCCTCTATCTGGGCCCCGTTTATCTACGCCTGCGATCGCTACCGCTAGCATATCAGCCTTTTTACGCATCTTGCGCTCTTCCTCTTTCTTACTTTCTGTATCCCTGTTCATATAAACCTTATTAGCTACCTCCATTAGTTGGGTGATGGACATACCTGCAAACCCTTCTAACTTTTGTAGCTTGCGCTTAATATCTCCGTATGCTTGGCTGACAAAGGCGGAGTTAACCATTCGGGAATTGTCTGCGTCTTCCGGATTAAAGGGGGTATACAAGCGGTATGCCTCCAATAATCGGTCATAAAAGACACTGGGCGCTTCATCGCTTTTCTGGATCACCTCAACTGTCTTTGACATGTTAATGGCTTTCTTTCCTCCTGCTTTCATGCCAGCAATTATAGCGTCTCTATAGGCTCTGAGTTGAACCATATCAGCACCATTTACGTTCCAATCGGGATCAGTGTTGGGATAATGTGTTGCGGCCCATGCTGCTGGATTAGCTTGGTTCAAAGCACGGGCTCTATCTTCTAATGCTTTAATGGCTGCTTGATTTATTCTTGTCCTTTCCTCATTGTTAAATAAAGTCATTAATAACTGCTGGCAATCAGCCCATGTCGGATTATGCGTCTGTACTATTGAGGTGAACAGATCAGTCATGGCTTGTGGTTTCTCAGTATACGAGGAATTATGGGTCTTCCAGTTTAAAAGGTCGGTAGTGGTAAATGGGACATATACGAAGACTGGGTCAGCGTGTGCCATTTGACCTGCGGCATCGATATAAGCTGACCCGGGATTTAGGCGAAGAGGCATCTGATAGTGCTTTAATTGTTGGGCACCAGTCAACTGTCGGGTTTGGATGGGGCTACGTAGAGAGGCGTCAGTCATGGGTTCCGGTCGGGGAGAGGTAGGGTATGGGGATGTGGGAGGTTGGTTTTGGGAAAAGGTCGTAAATAAAACACTTCGAGCCGAGCTAGATGAAGCTTGACCGGAAGTCTGAAGTGGCGCCAAATCAGGATATTCGTTTTTAATGGGGGTGGGTTCTGGTTCCGGAAGGGGAGATTTAGTACGAGGGGGGGTGGATCCTGTACTGGAGGAGGAAGCGGAAGTGGATGAGGGTAATGAGGGGAGGGGTGCAGGGCTTCCTGCGTTTGCGTCACTTCTTCTTAACGGAAAGTAAGGGGGCGGCAAAGGGATCTCGGACTCAGGGGGCGTGTCCAAAATGGGCCTAACACCAGTCCTAGTGGACGAACAAGTCCTAGCTACCATGAGGCGACACTGCTCCTCGTGGCATGTCTGGAGCCATCTTGGCGAGTCATTTACGGCCTGTCTCCAACAGTCAATATAAGGAAACTGGCCGTAAAGTTCAGGCCTACCTGATACAGCCACGTGTAAGCGCTGTACCAGAGTTAGATCCAAACTGCCACGTGGCGGCCATGCCGCAACCAAAGTAGGCCACTCCCTAGTGCACAAAGTAACTAAACGTACAGGAGACATCTTAACCCCAAAATCACAAGTTTTGAATCCCTTTTTAAAATTCTTCACCATACAACCTAAGGGATCCGGAATCGTTGACTGCGACGCACCCATACTTAACAATGGAACGTCGTCGACAACGAATACTATACACGCGTACTATTCAACAGTCACACCCGTTTCCTCTGGCAACAGCACCACGTGGTACGGTTACCAAGTGAAACGTACACAATAACAATAAACACTCAGGGAATTCCCGTACACACACAGCTGTTACACCAGTCACTATATAATCAATATTATGCCCTTTGGCGTAACTATACAGTCACCCACGCTATAATTCTCTATATACGAATTACCCGTCTATAACACACCCCAGTAACATCGTCTTTTACAAATAGCGGTTACAGTACGGTTAGCATAGGTCAAAGCACAAGTTAAGGTCACAATACAATTATTAGTGGTTATGGTGTTAAACATGCAATGGACGACAATGATTAGTACTTATATACAGTGTCAGTAAATATACAGGGTTATGGTACCGTGCACTATAATACAGCAACACACTATTAACACTCTCGCTAGACGGCTGAGCTCGCGCTATCTAACAAGATATACACTTTACTAAAACAATCGTTAACACATTTACAATTCCCAACTAAACTATTGGCCAGTACCTTGAATGGACTACCTAAAACTATATACACCCGTTTTGGTTAGCCACACTGCCCAATCACCACATATATAGCGAGCTAGAGAACCGAATTTACACAGGCGCCTCTTAGTCGCACTATCAAAAGTCTAGTGGGTTCCAAATTTACACGCCTTCCCACTTAGCCCAGATAGGATGAGAACTAGCGAACCGAATTTACACAGGCGCCGCTTAGTCTCCCGGTCCCTCCGACCTAGCGAACGTAATATACACCCTAGAACGCTAGTCTAGACAAGACACCGGTGTCCGGCTAGGGCTATTTACACCAGAACCCCGCCTGACTAACCAAATCAAACGGTCTGACTAAAGAGCGTTCGATCGAGCGGTGCGCCTTCGCTCCTTCCCTCCGACAGAGGGGGCAGATACACAGATTCAAAACCCCTTTGGGCCTACCGCACAATCGGTATACCCCTAGTGGGTCCTGCCGTCTAAAACAGCAGTTATCTTACCTCCTCGTTCCTGAACCTGAGTTCACACTCATCGACGGGGACACCCCAGCACTTCTCACGTAGAGGCCGATGATCTCCTGGACAACGGCCCAGTGGCGCCGAGACGAAGGGAGGTCCACGCAGAAGTTCAGGGGTGCAGCCGTAGAGAACGTGGGCAAAGATAGACCGTCTCACGCCTCTGCCTCTCAGCTACCGTTGAACGATGAGCTTCCCGGCCAACGCACCAAATGATACCGGAGAAACTGACGGAAGCCAAGCACAGAGAGATGGACACAGGTTTCTTCAGGAAGGAAGAGATTCTTTATTGGATCACCGATCGGGACTCAGAGGGACTAATGTCACCAAAATACAGCAAGTTCTGAGCCCCGGACAATAGTGCAGGCTCCTTATATAGGCATATAACTCCTCCCATATTAAGCTCCCCCGCACATTCTCTTAACCAATCAACACAAATAAGAATTAACTTCCTGTTTGACCGCATGGCTTGTCCAGCACAATGGAGGAGGGGGAATACTATATCCTGTATTCTTGCACATGCTCCGTACACTACTGATCGTATCTTGCCTCGTGCAACCAACTGATCGATACGTCAGCATATGCACGTACACATGCCACGTGGTAATCTCGGCCTACTAAATTTATTTTTACCGAGATTCCACCACAGGATCACTGGGTGAGATAATAATGTCACACACTGCACTGCATGGAACATGGGATCACTGGGTGAGATAATAATGTCACACACTGCACTGCATGGAACATGGGATCACTGGGCTAGATAATAATGTCACACACTGCACTGCATGGAACACGGGATCACTGGGCGAGATAATAATGTCACACACTGCACTGCATGGAACATGGGATCACTGGGCGAGATAATAATGTCACACACTGCACTGCATGGAACATGGGATCACTGGGTGAGATAATAATGTCACACACTGCACTGCATGGAACACGGGATCACTGGGTGAGATAATAATGTCACACACTGCACTGCATGGAACATGGGATCACTGGGCGAGATAATAATGTCACACACTGCACTGCATGGAACATGGGATCACTGGGTGAGATAATGTCACGCACTGCATGGAACATGGGATCACTGGGTGAGATAATAATGTCACGCATTGCACTGCATGTAACATGGGATCACTGGGCGAGATAATAATGTCACACACTGCACTGCATGTAACATGGGATCACTGGGCGAGATAATAATGTCACACACTGCACTGCATAGAACATGGGATCACTGGGTGAGATAATAATGTCACACACTGCACTGCATAGAACATGGGATCACTGGGTGAGATAATAATGTCACACACTGCACTGCATGGAACATGGGATCACTGGATGAGATAATAATGTCACACTGCACTGCATGGAACATGGGATCACTGGGCGAGATAATAATGTCACACACTGCACTGCATGGAACATGGGATCACTGGATGAGATAATAATGTCACACACTGCTCTGCATGGAACATGGGATCACTGGGCGAGATAATAATGTCACACACTGCACTGCATGGAACATGGGATCACTGGGCGAGATAATAATGTCACACACTGCACTGCGTGTAACATGGGATCACTGGGCGAGATAATAATGTCACCCACTGCACTGCATGGAACATGGGATCACTGGGTGAGATAATAATGTCACACACTGCACTGCATGGAACATGGGATCACTGGGCGAGATAATAATGTCACACACTGCACTGCATGGAACATGGGATCACTGGGCGAGATAATAATGTCACATACTGCACTGCATGTAACATGGGATCACTGGGCGAGATAATAATGTCACACACTGCACTGCATAGAACATGGGATCACTGGGCGAGATAATAATGTCACACACTGCATTGCATTTAACATGGGATCACTGGGCGAGATACTGTCACACACTGCACTGCATGTAACATGGGATCACTGGGTGATGTAATAATTCCATACACTGCACTGCATGTAACATGGTATCACTGGGTGATGTAATAATGTCACACAATGCACTGCATGTAACATGGGATCACTGGGCGATATAATAATTTCATACACTGCACTGCATGTAACATGGGATCGCTGGGCGATATAATAATGTCACGCACTGCATGTAACATGGGATCACTGGGCAAGATAATGTCACACACAGCACTGCATGTAACATGGGATAACTGGGTGAGATAATAATGTCACACACTGCATGTAACATGGGATCACTGGGTGAGATAATGCCACGCACTGCATGTAACATGGGATCACTAGGTGAGATAATAAGTCACACACTGCACTGCATGTAACATGGGATCACTGGGTGAGATAATGTAATACACTGCACTGCATGTAACATGGGATCACCGGGTGAGATAATGTAATACACTGCACTGCATGTAACATGGGATCACTGGGTGAGATAATGTAATGCACTGCACTGCATGTAACATGGGATCACTGGGTGAGATAATAAGTCACACACTGCACTGCATGTAACATGGGATCACTGGGTGAGATAATAGTGTGTGACTACACACTGCGCTGCATGTAACATGGGATCACTGGGTGAGATAATGTAATGCACTGCACTGCATGTAACATGGGATCACTGGGTGAGATAATAAGTCACACACTGCACTGCATGTAACATTGGATCACTGGGTGAGATAATGTCACACAATGCACTGTATGTAACATTGGATCACTGAGGGAGGAATGTCACACACTGCACTGTATGTAACATTGGATCACTGGGTGAGATAATGTCACACAATGCACTGTATGTAACATGGGATCACTGAGGGAGGAATGTCACACTGCACTGTATGTAACATGGGATCACTGGGTGAGATAATGTCACGCAATGTATGTAACATGGGATCACTGGGTGGGATAATGTCACACAATGCACTGTATGTAACATGGGATCACTGGGTGAGGAATGTCATGCACTGCATGTAACATGGGATCGCTGGGCGATATAATAATGTCATGCACTGCATGTAACATGGGATCACTGGGCAAGATAATGTCACACACAGCATTGCATGTAACATGGGATCACTGGGCGAGATAATAATGCCACACATTGCACTGCATGTAACATGGGATCACTGGGTGATATAATAATGTCGCACTGCATGTAACATGGGGTAACTGGGTGAGGAATGTCACACACTGCACTGTATGTAACATGGGATCACTGGGTGAGGAATGTCACACACTGCACTGTATGTAACATGGGATCACTGGGTGAGGAATGTCACACACTGCACTGTATGTAACATTGGATCACTGGGTGAGGAATGTCACACACTGCACTGTATGTAACATGGGATCACTGAATGAGGAATGTCACACACCGCACTGTATGTAACATGGGATCACAGGGCAGGATCTCTGATATCATGCACTGTATGTGGGAGAGACTCAGCTGGTAATGGTGTGCTGGAAAAGACTAACCTGGCATAGAGAAAGTAGCTGTGTAAAAGGGTAAATACACAGCCAGGGTTATTCACAAAGTGAGAATTCCAAGTGAACGTATAATGTAAGGACACATAGCCGAACTGGAAACATTCTCTAACTCAGCTGTGCTTTCAGTTTGGCTACTCTGGCCTTCCATTTGAAATTCACCCTGAATTATTATCACGTTAGTAATTACCCTGAAAGAGAGAGCATACATCCCTTTCTTTGTTTAGATGTGGGATGCTGGGCTCTATGCTATATGAACACTCATCACAATCCGAGTAGGACTGACCATGAAATCAAACTATACATTCAGATATACGTCTGGAAATGTACTATTTTTCCAAGAATTGATTAAACTAAAATGTTCAAACTGTGTGGGTTTCTTGTTCTAACACCATGGTATGTTGTACAGTTTACTATATAACAGAATAATGATAAAAATAAACATGAAGACCAGATTGTGTCCTGTTAACATCGTGACATCAGACACGTTAGTCCTATACACACCCTGCGCCCAGATTGAGTGGAAGAAGTGATACCCTGTGTCCGGATTGAGTGGACGAAGTGATGTAACTAATCTGTTACTCCTGTAACATGACAATATTCTCTGTCTTTCCAGATTCATTGTATTTCTAAGATATCAAATCTACTATGACTACCCTATGGAGACCTACCTGGAGTACCCAATCCTCATTGCACAAGGTGTGGGCTTTTTACATTTTAAGAAAGTTCGATATTTTGTCGCCTTATCTGCACAGTTCAGAGTTCACATTGAATGTTTTGTGTTTCAGATGCGATTCTTTTACTGTTTATTTTTCATTACTGCGCAAGCTTGAAAAATGCGATGCCGTATGCCGGCATGTATCCTTTATATCAGGGGTAGGCAACCTTTTAGCAGCACTGTGCCGATATAGGATTGTGAGGTCCCGTAGCGTGCCGATCCTATTTTTCTAAATTGAGGTGTGTATGCTGCCGTATTCTGCTTGTTATTTTTACTGTAATTGCTTTGTATCGTGGTATTTGTGCGTATGTGAGCTATTATATTGTATATGTTCATTAGCAGTTTATGGTATCGTGTATGATACATAATTGTGTGTGGATGGATATGTCACATTGTGTGTTTAGTAGTGTCTGGGGGCTGTTTGGGGTATTGCATGTGAGAGGCTGCATGTGGGGTTGTGTGCATGTGTGTGGATTGTTTGTGGTGTTGCGTTTGTGGGGATTGTGTGTATGTTTCTGTGTGGGCTGTTATTCTGCATTTCTGTGTATATCTAGCAGTGTGGGTGACTTCCGTGGGTTCCAGTGGGGACCAGGCTGGCCAGGTACAGGTCAAGGACAGGAGCTGCAACATCAGCTGCAGGCTGCTCTACTACAGTGTGGATT
Organism: Pelobates fuscus; assembly: GCF_036172605.1. Lineage (NCBI taxonomy): Eukaryota > Metazoa > Chordata > Amphibia > Anura > Pelobatidae > Pelobates > Pelobates fuscus. The sequence continues at coordinate 54,472,735 of NC_086318.1, read as the reverse complement.
CCCATTCACAAGTGCTGGGAGGAAGTGATCTCAGATGTGCTGTGAAGTGATCTCTATGTGCTGCCATGCATAAATTGAGGATTGTCCTTCACCACCTCTTCGTATTAGCAGATATCTGAAGTTTTACTGGGACTCCTGATAGGCCAGAGCGTGTTTGGTTCTAGCAGCCTCGAGTGCCGTGCAAAGACACCTCGAGTGCCGTGCAAAGACACCTCGAGTGCCGTGCATGGCACTAGTGCCGTAGGTTGCCTACCCCTGCTTTATATATTCTAAAGAGTTCTCAGGAAATCAGCGACACCGTATTGATTCCATACTAGTTATATTTCATTGGACTTGCACAGAACATTTCCAGTGACTCTCTGTACTAAATAGCACCTGCTGTAACGGTTTGGAATAGCAGAACACTTAAAAATATATATATTTTTTAGTAGTTCAGTAGATTTTTCACGGTTAAAGAGTTTCATCTATACACTGTGCCATGCGGATTTATTAACAAATGTATAGATTGGGAGAGAGAGAAAAAAAACTATTTAAAAATAGGTCTCTCTCCCACTTGTCTGTCATTTTTTTGGAATAGACTCTATGGAGAAGAATTGACTGACAAGGGAGAGCAGAAAAGACCTCTTGCTCTGTTAATTGCCTCCTAGGGCCTGCGGGAACCTCCTATGTGTGATTAACGTTCAATTTACAGAGCAGGAGATAAAAACTTCAAAAATAAGTTAATATCTGATAATGAAATTATGATTTTTTTCTTCATGCAAGCTGTTTCAGTCACTGACAGAGAAGGAGTAGCTAGTGCTGCATAAACAGAAACAAGTGATTATACTCCTAAATGGCAGAGAATTTAGCAATGAGATTTCAGGGACTTGATCTGTACACCAAATCCACTTCATTTAGCTAAAGTTGTTTTGAGGCCCATATTATCCCTTTAACCCTGCAGAACAGCAATGTTTACATTTCAGGGTTTAGAAGTATGTAACACTCGGCTATTTCAATCATGTGGCCTCATGCAGACCATCCGATTAGAATGTGCTTTAGCCTCTCAATGAAACACAACACGTACAACACGTATACGCTCATTAGCATGTCTAGTGTGACAGATATAAGGTGGGTGGAAGTGCTGTGTGCATTGGGACGTTTGACGTGAATTGCTCTGATTAGTGCGGGTGCTCATGTACGAAGAGTCTGAGTGTATACCTACCCTGCATGTGGTTCTTGCAGTCTCTGGGATTTGGTAAAACGTGTTGATGTACATCTTAAATAAAGTATGTTATGCCAGTCTCAGGACCTGTCTGTGTATCCTGCATCAGGATATCCGCTCGGTTTCTATTATCCCACACATTACCCATTGCAAGGACACCGTATTCCGGACTGGAAAACCAATATTATCTATCTGTGATTACTCACCTTAACTTTAGAAAAGTTTCTTTGCCATGTGGAATCTTCTGGTGCTCCACAAATGGATAATCGACCTAGCTCTGGTGAGTTTTAATTATACGGATAAAGGACTTGGAAATGGGAATGTGGGTTGTGTCCATATGTCTAAATAATGCGTAATCTGACAGAATCAAACACACACAACTATTAACTAGTCTTCTGGACATCTGTAACACGACAGGTTGATATATATATGTGTCTGTTTGCAATTGGATATTTGGGTAAAATATGTGTGTATTTCTATCATTCTGAGTCATACTCCTCCGGTTAGCTATTTCTGTGTGACTAACAGCCACTACTGAGAATTATTGGCTTTGTAGCCTCCATTGGAAAGATTGCTGTAGGGATTTTATCATAGATGGCTGGCATATGAGCAGTGCTTTTTGAAAAACTAAATGTTTAAGTTGTTTAAGTCTCTCCTGTATTTTCTGTAATGACTTTGGGATTACTCCAACCAAAAAAACGGTGTTTTCATAATACATTGGTTCTGGTTAGAGTAACCATTTCTGAGGTGGTTAACCCCCTTTCCCTCCTCACAAAAACGTACATATGTAAAGAAACACTAAAACTTACCTCTGTTGTATCGCCAAGTCCAAGTTCTCCTTTCACTTCAATCCTCCTTGGCTGAGGTCAGGAAGGATGAATTGAGGGAAAGGTATAGGAGGGAGGGCACCAGCTTGCTGTATGTTCTGACTTCAGACGCCAGTTTTGCACAGAATTGACATTATCCAGCCCTGGTTAAGAACGTCGCGAGAGGGATTAATCTCTGTGTGTGTAGTGTTTTAACAGTATAACACTGCACATACAGACTCCAGGCACTATGATAACATAAGGTCACTGACGTGGTCCTGGTGCTTGGAGAAACCTTAGAAGAGACCAGTACTCGTTATTGTCATATACACACTCCCTCCTTTTCTGGCCGACTGACACCTTTCCTTTCTCTTGTGACCCTCTTATGGCCATTTTATATATGCTGGAAAGAGAGGCATGACGCTTTTCTGGGTGCTGAGACTTTATTTGTATATGTATTGACCTTGGTCTTGAATCTGTGCTGTCATCGATGCAATATAGTAACACACTATTCCTGCAAAAGTTGTAAGTTTTACTTTTGGCTGACTATATCCCTGCCAAATCTGCACTGTCAGTCTTTGGCCTTTGGCTCACTCTCCCATTCCCAGTCTGTGATTTTTTTTATTTTTTTTTGATAGACAGTCAGTGTTAGTTGTGTCCTACTGACTGACTTACTAACTGCAAGATCCTGTTAAAGCTAAATTGTCATTCCCACATTGGTTTTCTTGCTAAGCCAGTCTTGAATATATTCTGGGATTCCTGAGAGAAAACTGAATCGGGTCAGGAAAACTGTATTCGTGAGCCACCATCTAGCTCCCCTGCCCCTCATTAACCACAACCCCAAAATCTTACCTTTAGTCCAGTCTGCTGCTTCTGGCTCTGCCCCTGATCTGCCTGCTTGGCTGACATCATCAGAAGTGGTTATCTAAGCCAATCACAATGCTTTCACATAGGAAAGCATTGGATTGGCTGAGTTTGCCAAGGAGGCAGATCAGGGGCAGAGCAGAGCCAGCACAAGCCAAACACAGCCCTGGCCAATCAGCATCTCCTCATAGAGAATTAAATTAATGCGTCTCTATGAGGAAAGTTTAGTGTCTCCATGTAGAGGGTGGAGAAACTGAATGTCAGTCACACTGTGCAGCACTGCCCCAGAAAGCACCTCAGGCAGCCATTTGTAGAATGGTCAATGGAGTTATCCCTAGGCTGTAATGTAAACACTGCATTTTCTATGAAAAGACTGTTTACCGCAAAAAGCCTGAAGGTAATGATTTTAGAAAACAGAACAAATACAACAAGCTGTAGGTGTACTAGTGACTCTAGTGTCCCTTTTAATAATATAAAAATTTCATAATAAAAACTACTCTTCCCTTTGTTTCCACACCCCAGTGATCTGAAAAACCATTATATGGCTACCACTCTGTAAAAGAAAAACATCAAATATTTCTGCCATTTATAAGAGCCAACGTTATTCTAACACCATGTCTTCCCTGTGTGCGTTGCTGAAATGTCACATTGAGATGTTAATTCACATCGTCACATTGAGATGTTACTTTGTAGCCAATATACAATATGCAGGGTGGGGACATCGCAAAAAAATAGTAAACTTGCCAATTTAAGGTGTCGGAGTAGTGAAACAGGACACTTCAAATGTAACCCTAAAATGTCTAACATTGTGACCCTCTTACACTGAATATGGAAAAGAAAATGAGATTATAGGACGGGTTTATGCCTTAAAAATGGGATTTGTTGGTAATGCACAGAGAATAGCCATTTTCAGACCTGGACACATAACAGTTAGAGAAATTCTGGTTTGGCTAGTTTAGCCTAAAAGTGGCAGTTCACTTGTCAATTCATAGTAAATGTTCTTCAGACTCTAACATGTTTCGAGCAAGAGCCCCCCTCAGCTTTTGTTATATCTCGAATTATTTGTACGGCTTGCCTGCCACAAACACATGGAAAAGGAAAGGAAACTGTGAAGGCCTCGGGTTATTCCTTATGGAATGTTAGTACTGCTTTCTGGGTAGTGCCTTCAAGTTGTCGAACAGGTTAGGATTTTGTGTTGGCAGCCTTTACCTGGCGAGTTTGCTTTGGATGGTATCTTTTTATTTTGTCATTCTTTTCTCAGGGTTATTGACTATTGTAGTGAATTAATATCTGAATGGAAAAATTAAAGCTCCAATGACCGGTATGGAAAAATTGTCTCAGCTTGGCTATTTTAGTTAAGTCTCAGTCTCAGTTTTGCGATTTGGATTCAAATCACTTCCATATTGAATAATCCTATAACTCTTTCTCTTTGTGTTAGACGGTCTTTCCTGTACAAGTGTTTTCTATGGCAGAATTGGGTTGTTGGTTAAAAAAAAAAAAAAAAAGGAATTATTATAATTAGGGATGCACCGAAATTTTCGGCCGAAAACGGGCCTATACTATTTCGGCTGAAAAAGGGTCAAAGCTGCTGAAAATCAGGAGGGGAGAGAGCCAGCACAGCCTGCAGCTACGCAGGGTGTGAGCTGCACACTGTGCTGTATCTCACGATCTCTGATCAATCAGAGCGTTGCCACGGGTCACCACGGCAACGCTCTGACTTCTGGATATCACGAGATACAGCACAATCTGTAGCTCACACCCGGCGGAGCTGCAGACTAAAGGGACAGCCCACCGGACCACCAGTGAAACAAAGGTATTACTAACACCCTCCCTCAGTCACTCTTTCACCTGCTCACTCAGTCACTATGCCACTCCCTCCCTCAGTCACTGTCACTCTGTCACCCCCTTCCTCAGTCACTCTGTCACCCCCTTCCTCACTCTGTCACCCCCTCCCTCTATCACCCCCTTTGTGTCACTCTATCACCCCCTTCCTCACTCTGTCACCCCCTCCCTCAGTCACTCTGTCATTTTCGGTTTCATTTCGGAGCATCCCTAATGTAATTTTTGGAATCCTCTTGCCAGTAATGTTTACATGAAAATATACAGCAGACTGATGTAACATACTGTGTATTTTGTTTGTTTTCTGCAGAATTTGTGCACGGTGATTAGTGCATCCAGCAAGTTTCTTCAGCTCCAGTATCTGTGGCAGACCAAGGACTCTGGCAATGCTAGTGCCTTGACGTGGGCCCTTGCTTCTTATACTTGTGGCAGTAAGACCATCTCACTAGCATTGACTGCTCGAATGCTAAACATGAACTCATTCATACTGTATAAGGAACCTACCCTCTTCTTGCTAAGATTACATTTTCTATGATCCTGCTGCAGCCCAGGGGACCCAACACATTTGTCAGATGTGCAGAAATCGACACCCAAAAGTTTGGCACCTGTAGTATAGCAGCTTGCCAGCCAAGGATGATAGGAAATGCAGTCAAACAATTGGGCAATGCACATAAACTGTAATCACTGTGAAAGAGCAGGAGAACCTCTTGTAGGAGGACTCTCCTGTTCTCCACTGTCACTCAATCCTCTGTGCTGATTAAATGACACTTGTGGGGAAGGTCCAATTCTTTAAAAAAAGATTTATATTTTCTGAACGATCCAGTATTTCGAATACTAATTTCTAATTTATATAGTGTTTTTTTTTTTTTAATGAAGTAAAGCTCGTGAACACAACAGGCCCCGTTAATTCAGAAATCGCCATATACATAAATTCTCCTAGATAATTTGCTGTGTAGTAAATTGCAGTGTACATCTCACATGCCATGTTTGTGTTTTACAGCTCGGATATTTACCACTTTACTCACAACGGGAGATAATGCTGGTATGTCTCATCAATCGTTTTACAGCTGGGCATTACTAATGTAATACACTTTTAGGATTCATACTTTACTGTAAAATTGTACTATGAGCACCATAACTACTACAACCCACTGTAGTGGATATGAGAGTTTTTGGTAACGGGGGCTGCCACTGGGCACTTCCAGCTTTCGCAGAGCTTCAGAAGCTGAAGCAGTTGCCATTCATTGGCTGAGAGCATCAGCTGATCACTCTTTCCCAGTCAATGGCACACTGCAAAACAAAAAAATGTCTACAAAATTGACATTGTCCAGTCTGAACCCTTCTTCTGGCTAGCTAATGATGCCCAAATGACGCTGCCAGAAGTGGAGTTACACCTCCAGCCTCCAAGAGGTTAAACTCTGTATGTGCAGCATTTCACAGCGAAACGCCGACACCATGACCACTTTAAACCATTTCACAGACTGCTGGCACAATGACCACTTTAAACTATTTAATGGACTGCCGGCACCATCACCACTTTAAACTATTTAATGGACTGCCGGCACCATCACCACTTTAAACTATTTAATGGACTGCCGGCACCATCACCACTTTAAACCATTTTATGGATTACCAGCATCATGACCACCTTAAACCATTTCACGGACTGCTGGCACTATGACCACCTTAAACAATTTCACGGACTGCTGGCACTATGACCACTTTAAACCATTTCACGGACTGCTGGCACCATCACCACTTTAAACCATTTCACAGCCTGCCGTCACCATGACCACTTTAAACCATTTCATGGACTGCTGGCACCATGACCACTTTAAACCATTTCACAGCCTGCCGTCACCATGACCACTTTAAACCATTTTACGGATTACCCGCACCATGACCACTTTAAACCATTTCACAGCCTGCCGTCACCATGACCACTGTAAACCATTTCACAGACTGCTGGCACCACGACCACTTTAAATCGCTATAGTAATTATTTTGTCATAAAAATATTAATTGAAAACCAGTTATCGTAACACAGTTGACAAAATCATTTCACACGTTTTACAGATCTCATAGCTATGTAGCCCAATGCACAAACATTCAGTCTGGCACATATTGCCATTGACAGAGAGACTGACATGTACTTTGTCAGACAGACCATCAGAGCTATTCACGAAGGTGTGAATTGTGGGGGATGCAAAGTGAATGTTACATTTTAGGCTAGAATGGCTGACATAAAATATGTTTTTATTTATTTCCAAGTTTAGCTGTTTTGCAGTGAATAGTTCTGTAATAGTCTTTGCGAAGCATTCTTTTCGGATTCTGTCTGCAGTTTACTATCAGAACATCAGAGTATGAATTTTAGCCGTTACCTCCATTAACTTGTCGTATCACAGTATTTAATGGATTGTCTCTTCTTCCAGTCCTTCTGCGGTTTGTAGTGATGCTAATTCTCAACATCTGGGTGACGGTGGCGATATTAAAATACAGGAAGAAGACTAAGAAGGTTGATTAATAACCAGCTGAGCTCTGTACCGGTGATGGCCAAAACAAAGATAGATATCGGAGAGGAGGCAAAGAATGTATCTGTTACTGATTTATATGCAGTCGGAGTTCTTTTTGCAGATAATTTGGATTACTATGATGTTTGCACAGGATGCCTTTATTTTTCTTCGAGAAAGTGTTTACACAACGTAAAATAGTTCTTAAAACCACTTTAAAGATGTATTTGAATGCCATTGGTTAATAATTGACATATAATGTATATTTTTAAAAGCTACACTAGACATGGAACACTGATGTTAAAGTATTTATTTTGAATGTCGGTGTCCTGTAATGTAGACCTATCAGTGTTGGGCCTCTCATTTTTTTCATGTTCTTTGCCCACCATCTCCACTATAAATTGTATTTTATGTGATTAAATGTTAGACACTTTAAAACCCATTGGATATCATTGGGCACAGTATAGCTTTAACGAATACAACGTTGTTGACTCGTTTTTATTATAGTGAAAACTGTCAGAAAATCAGTTCTGAGAGAGCTCTACTGCCTGGTTAAAGGAACACTATAGTCACCTAAATTACTTTAGCTAAATAAAGCAGTTTTAGTGTATAGATCATTCCCCTGCAATTTCACTGCTCCATTCACTGTCATTTAGGAGTTAAATCACTTTGTTTCTGTTTATGCAGCCCTAGCCACACCTCCCCTGGCTATGACTGACAGAGCCTGCATGAAAAAAAACTGGTTTCACTTTCAAACAGATGTAATTTACCTTAAATAATTGTATCTCAATCTCTAAATTGAACTTTAATCACATACAGGAAGCTCTTGCAGGGTCTAGCAAGCTATTAACATAGCAGGGGATAAGAAAATCTTAAAGGGACACTGTAGGCACCCAGACCACTTCTGCTCATTGGAGTGGTCTGGGTGCCAACTACCACTACTCCTAACCCTGTAAGTGTAATTATTGCAGTTTTCTATAAACTGCAATAATTACCTTGCAGGGTTAACTCCACCTCTAGTGGCTGTCTTCTAGACAGCCACTAGAGGTCTCTTCCTGGTTCATAGCACAGGAAACCTGTGCTAGAGCGTCGCTGGACGTCCTCACGCTGTGTGAGGACCTCCAGCGTCGCTCAAATCCCCATAGGAAAGCATTGAAATTTGTTTTCAATGCTTTCCTATGGGGAGACCTAATGCGCATGCGCGGAATTGCTGCACATGCGCATTAGGTCTCCTCGGCTGGTGGGCGGGATCAGTCTTGCCCACCGGCCGACGGAGCCAGTAGGAGGAGCGGCAGGGAAGGAGCAGGCAGCGACGTGGGACATGTCGCTGCCTCAGGTAAGTAACTGGGGATTGGTGGGTGGGAGGGAGAGGGACCCTCCAGTGCCAGGAAAACGGATCGTTTTCCTGGCACTGGAGTCTCCCTTTAATTAAACAGAAAGCCTAAATAGGGCTCTCTTTACAGGAAGTGTTTATGGAAGGCTGTGCAAGTCACATGCAGGGAGGTGTGACTAGGGTTCATAAACAAAGGGATTTAACTCCTAAATGGCAGAGGATTGAGCAGTGAGGCTGCAGGGGCATGTTCTATACACCAAAACTGCTTCATTAAGCTAAAGTTGTTCAGGTGACTATAGTGTCCCTTTAAAGAGACGATCCCAATGTTGGAGTTGTCATTCTTTGTGTACACATTCAAATACGTGCCCAGCCAATCCATTTTACAAATAATATATTCTTATTTGACGTGTCTGCAACGAGCTCTCACTAAACCAGGAATTGACTTATACGATCATGTCTATTTAACTTTCTACCATCCTGCTTTTTGGATCCAAAGCTCATCCACCATGACTATCGGGAACCTAACATACACATAACGCCAACTTTAACTGTGAATGCGTGTCTAAAGTGCCCCTAAATCCTGGATGAGAGTAGACTGAAAATGCGTTCATTATCCTGTTACATGATCATATCACAAGCCAGTACCCCCTAATAGTCCAGGGTCCATGGATTACCCTGTGTCTAAGGTGTTTTTGGGGGGGTGGGAAACATAAACACTTTAGGCACAATAGGGTAATCCCTAAATCCTGTACTGGTAGGGGGTACTTAAGAACTGGGTTGGGAACCACTGTAATAAGCCAAGACGCCAAACGTGGATTATGTTACATTACGGGGAAAGTCCATTTCTGTAGATTGTGTATATACGTACATTGTTTGGATGGACCAAACTCTACTTTTAAAGTTCTTGGTTGTAAATGTTGTTTGATTTGTTTATATTGCGAAAATAAACTGGTTGTTATTGAAACAGAAAGTGCTGTAAATATTATTTATTTATTAATAAGGTTTCTATGAAGATTTGCAATCCCGGCAACATGGAAACCATAGTATCTGGAAACCCTAAATTCTGACTATTTAAAAGGAGAGTCCAGGCAAACCAAAAAACTGTTTTATAAGTTATGTATATTTAAAGTGACAGTCAGTGATGCCATAATGTTTCTCCACTGCCCAGCGAATTGCCATTAAGGCATTATCAGATACATTTTTATATTGGGTGTGTGAAGTGTCCCTTTAACCCACTCTAGCACTTATTTCACCCAAGTTTTTCTTCTTGAAAAAAAACTGGTGAATATGTTAGACTTCTTTAAAGTGAACACAAATATATTTACAGTACTTCCAAATCGCATAGGAATTTTGAGAAACATGACATTTCGTTTTATGGACTATAATGTGTTTAATCGCATAATGGGTTTATTTATTTTTCATAAGTCCCAGTTTTAGGTAAAGAGGAGGCAAAAATATTCATTGAATCAAATTCTTATGGAGTAACCAATCCTTTTTAACCCCTTAAGGACCAAACTTCTGGAGTAAAAGGGAATCATGACGTGTCACACGTCGTGTGTCCTTAAGGGGTTGATGTGACTCTTATGTGTGGTTGCATGGATGCTTAAAGGGACACTCCTGGCACCCAGACCACTTCTGCCCATTGGAGTGGTCCTGATCTCTAGCACAGGAAATCTGTGCTAGAGCGTCGCTGGACGGCCTCAGGTAAAACTGATTGTTTTCCTGGCACTGGAGTTTCCCTCTAACACTGATGAATCAATAGTCACCATGTTTGTGGATCTTGTTCACAACCCAAAGAACAGCCCATAAATGTCAGTACAATAAATTTGGTTTTTGTCCTGTGCAAAAAATATGTTTCTTGACGGCTTTGAAAGCCAGAAGTTATTATACCTAGGGAGCGCACACCACAATCTTTGCAGTTGTGCACCACGCAGTTCGGATTTTGCCCTTGACAAACCTAAGTCCCTGAGCAGGTTGTTCGGATACGGACTGTTAGTTGGCTCATCAGACACATGGTTTAAAAACCAAAATAGTTTCTCAAGTTAAAACATCGTTCACTACAGTAATGCCAAGCACTAATAAGTGGTCAAAATATCTTCTACAGCAAGCTGTAGAATGTTAGTCTGGAATGGAGCATGTTTTATAAATTGCCATAAAAGTGCACATCATACTATGTATGAGAAGAGAGTAGCTC